>NC_059285.1:25813388-25824326 GCF_017591435.1 Portunus trituberculatus
GGGGTTAAGAAAATGGGTGAAAGAAAGTAGGAGAATAACAGGTAGTGGGCTTGACCACTTTGCTAGTTGTTTGTATGTTTTTAAGAAATCATTAGATATAAAAATCGTTAATATTACCAATTACAGAAAATTCTAATATTATTGTTAGTATCAACATTATTATTACCACCATCATTATTATTATTATTATTATTATTATTATGTATTTATTTATTTATTTATTTATTTATTTATTTATTTATTTATTTATTTATTTATTTTATTTTTTATTTTATTTTTTTTTTTTTTTTTTAAGTGTTTAAAGTATAAGGTTATTCATGTAATTATTGGTGTTGGTTCATCCATTCTACTTACATTGCTTGATTTAGGGAACCATGTATGTGTTGTCGTGGGGTGTCACTAGCATGTCATATTGTTCAGGTTCGCTTAGTCTTATTGTTTCCCAAGTGTTTTTCGCTTTGTGATGGTTGGATATGTTTAATGGTGTGATATTATATTTTATGTGTAGATTGTACGAGCTCAATAGGTCTTCTTCGTTACAGTTGATAAATCTTAACGCTTTATTTAAAACTGTTTGCATTTTTCTTTTTTGAGTATTTGATGCCATGCAAATAGGGATTGAAGGGTACTCCAAGACTGGAATTAGTAGTGTTTTAACTAGTGTGGCTTTTGTTTGTGGTGTTAGATTACTAAATCTTCTAAGTTGAGATAGTATACCATTTCCTTTGTTTATTGTTTTTGTTATATGTCCTACATAACCAGTGGTTGTGATGTTGAGACCTAGAAGTTTACCGCCTTTACTAGTTTCAATGTCTTTTCCCTTTACTTTTATTTTCTTTGTTTTACATTGTGCTAATGGTATTATTTTGAATTTTTCTTCGCTTGTTCTTATTTTCCATTTCCTCTCAAATTTGTTTATTCTTTCAATTTCTCTTTCGACTTTAGCTTTCATCATCAGTTTGGATTTGCTTGGTGTTGTTATTATTTGGGTGATGTCATCTGCATACATGGTGTCCAGACATCCATATTCTGGTGGGGGAAGGTCGTTAGTATATAATGTGTACAAAGTTGGAGATAATACACTTCCTTGTGGGACACCACTTAATAATTCCATGCAGTTACTGTACTCATTACCTAAATTTATCCTTGCTTTTCTGTTATTTAAAAAGCTACATATTATTTTTTCTAGTATTTCAGGAAGGCCTAGTCTCAGTATTTTATATTTTAAACCATTATGCCAGACCTTATCGAAGGCCTTTGCTACGTCTCTAAGTACCATGTATACCTGTCTTTTCTCTGCAAATGCGTTGGCGATAAATTCAGATGTTGTTGTAATTGCAGTATGTGTACCTTTGTATGTTCTAAACCCGTGTTGTCTTTCTTTAATTATGTTATTTTCAGATAGGAAGTTATTTAGTCGTGATTGAATAAGTTTTTCGAAAATTTTTCCAGGTACTTCGAGTAAGGATATAGGCCGGTAATTAATAGGGTTTATTGGACTCTTATCTTTTTTAGGGATAAATTTTATTATTGCCTCTTTAAAGGCACTTGGAAAGTATCCAATTGCTAAACATGCATTAAAAATATTTTTTAGTTGTTCCAGTGTTTTATATGTACATTTTCTAAAATTGTTTTATTTATTTTAGTGGTGCCAGGGGCTTTATTTTTAGATCTTCTTATATAGGTTTTGATTTCTTCTGTTGTAATTTCTCTGGTGTTATAATTTTCGTTGTTTAATCTATTTAATTCGACTGTGAAATAAGGTTTAACACTATTGTTGTTTATGTTAATGTATCTATCAATGTGGTCAGAATGTTGTTTGTCAAAGTTTTGTTCTTCCTCCTCTGTAATTTTAAAAACATTTTTCCATGTTTCCTCCATTAATTGGCATTTTTCTTTATCAGAATAGTATTTTTTTCCCTCTGTATCTTTCATATAGTTAGTATGGTTAGTTTTCTTTCCTTTTAGTATTTTTATTTTATTCCAAAATTGTTTGCTATTTTTACTGTTATCTGATAAAAACTTTATTTGGTCTTCCCAGTTTTTGTTATAGGTTTCCTTGCATCTTTCTTTCAATTCTGTTTTTATTCTTAGATAATCCCTGTATTTTGGTAACGTCCAGCCATATAATGTAGCTGTTGCCTGCAAGAGCTTGTGCCGTGCAGATACAAGCCTTCATATTCAGCACCGCTTCTGCTGTTTACCCAGCCCTGGAAGACGATTTAGGGCGGGGAAGGGAGCGTTCTTGGTTGCCTTCCTTGGCGACCTCTCTGGCCTCTGGACCCTTCTTCCCCTTGAAGCTGGTGAAGGTGGCGTGGTCTCCTTCTCGGGGTAAGGCTTTCCTGAAGGATCTCGTCAGTCCAGAGTAGTGTACAAAGTAGTCTTTGTTGGCTACGAATTCACGGATGAAGCCGTAGCCAGACTTCTTATTGTACCACTTGAAGGTACCCTTGTGCTGCTGCGCTGCAATCGCGGAGGTGTTCTCACCTCGCTTGCCTGAGAGGAATGTAGCATTTTTTTTTTTTTTTTTTTTTTTTTTTTTTTTTTTTTTTTTTTTAGAAGAAAGGGGGGTGAAGAGAGAGAGAGAGCTAGCTAAAGAGAAAGAGGGGTTAAGAAAATGGGTGAAAGAAAGTAGGAGAATAACAGGTAGTGGGCTTGACCACTTTGCTAGTTGTTTGTATGTTTTTAAGAAATCATTAGATATAAAAATCGTTAATATTACCAATTACAGAAAATTCTAATATTATTGTTAGTATCAACATTATTATTACCACCATCATTATTATTATTATTATTATTATTATTATGTATTTATTTATTTATTTATTTATTTATTTATTTATTTATTTATTTATTTATTTATTTTTATTTTTTTATTTTATTTTTTTTTTTTTTTAAGTGTTTAAAGTATAAGGTTATTCATGTAATTATTGGTGTTGGTTCATCCATTCTACTTACATTGCTTGATTTAGGGAACCATGTATGTGTGTTGTCGTGGGGTGTCACTAGCATGTCATATTGTTCAGGTTCGCTTAGTCTTATTGTTTCCCAAGTGTTTTTCGCTTTGTGATGGTTGGATATGTTTAATGGTGTGATATTATATTTTATGTGTAGATTGTACGAGCTCAATAGGTCTTCTTCGTTACAGTTGATAAATCTTAACGCTTTATTTAAAACTGTTTGCATTTTTCTTTTTTGAGTATTTGATGCCATGCAAATAGGGATTGAAGGGTACTCCAAGACTGGAATTAGTAGTGTTTTAACTAGTGTGGCTTTTGTTTGTGGTGTTAGATTACTAAATCTTCTAAGTTGAGATAGTATACCATTTCCTTTGTTTATTGTTTTTGTTATATGTCCTACATAACCAGTGGTTGTGATGTTGAGACCTAGAAGTTTACCGCCTTTACTAGTTTCAATGTCTTTTCCCTTTACTTTTATTTTCTTTGTTTTACATTGTGCTAATGGTATTATTTTGAATTTTTCTTCGCTTGTTCTTATTTTCCATTTCCTCTCAAATTTGTTTATTCTTTCAATTTCTCTTTCGACTTTAGCTTTCATCATCAGTTTGGATTTGCTTGGTGTTGTTATTATTTGGGTGATGTCATCTGCATACATGGTGTCCAGACATCCATATTCTGGTGGGGGAAGGTCGTTAGTATATAATGTGTACAAAGTTGGAGATAATACACTTCCTTGTGGGACACCACTTAATAATTCCATGCAGTTACTGTACTCATTACCTAAATTTATCCTTGCTTTTCTGTTATTTAAAAAGCTACATATTATTTTTTCTAGTATTTCAGGAAGGCCTAGTCTCAGTATTTTATATTTTAAACCATTATGCCAGACCTTATCGAAGGCCTTTGCTACGTCTCTAAGTACCATGTATACCTGTCTTTTCTCTGCAAATGCGTTGGCGATAAATTCAGATGTTGTTGTAATTGCAGTATGTGTACCTTTGTATGTTCTAAACCCGTGTTGTCTTTCTTTAATTATGTTATTTTCAGATAGGAAGTTATTTAGTCGTGATTGAATAAGTTTTTCGAAAATTTTTCCAGGTACTTCGAGTAAGGATATAGGCCGGTAATTAATAGGGTTTATTGGACTCTTATCTTTTTTAAGGATAAATTTTATTATTGCCTCTTTAAAGGCACTTGGAAAGTATCCAATTGCTAAACATGCATTAAAAATATTTTTTAGTTGTTCCAGTGTTTTATATGTACATTTTTCTAAAATTGTTTTATTTATTTTAGTGGTGCCAGGGGCTTTATTTTTAGATCTTCTTATATAGGTTTTGATTTCTTCTGTTGTAATTTCTCTGGTGTTATAATTTTTGTTGTTTAATCTATTTAATTCGACTGTGAAATAAGGTTTAACTCTATTGTTGTTTATGTTAATGTATCTATCAATGTGGTCAGAATGTTGTTTGTCAAAGTTTTGTTCTTCCTCCTCTGTAATTTTAAAACATTTTTCCATGTTTCCTCCATTAATTGGCATTTTTCTTTATCAGAATAGTATTTTTTTCCCTCTGTATCTTTCATATAGTTAGTATGGTTAGTTTTCTTTCCTTTTAGTATTTTTATTTTATTCCAAAATTGTTTGCTATTTTTACTGTTATCTGATAAAAACTTTATTTGGTCTTCCCAGTTTTTGTTATAGGTTTCCTTGCATCTTTCTTTCAATTCTGTTTTTATTCTTAGATAATCCCTGTATTTTGGTAACGTCCAGCCATATAATGTAGCATCTTGTTGTAGGTATTTAAATTGGGTTTCTAGTTGTTTAATTTCTGGTGTAATGTTTAACTGATATATATATTGATGTGTAGATTTTGGGATGGATGTTTCCATAGCATTTTTTACTGTTTTAGTCCATTTTGTTATTGCGTTCTCTATTTGTTCGAAATTACTTCCCTCAAAGTTGGTAACATTTATATGGGCATCTAGTTTGTGCTGGAACAAATCCCAGTCAGCCTTATTAATCTTGTATGTTTTTTGTTTCTCGATAATAAAAGGTGTTGTGGAGAGCTTAAGTATTACAGGTAGGTGATCAGAAGTAGTTATATCCCCTTGCTCAATGATGTGGTTCAAGTAATGGTGTTTGTTGGCAAAAATTTTATCAGGGGTTGTGGATGAGATGTGGCTTAAAAATGTAGGGAAATACGGACCAAGATGTATTAATTTGTAGCAGAACACCACACTAATGAATGCCCGAAAAGTAGGGATTATAAGATCTGCTCAGAATGCAGCACAGAGGGACATGTATGGCATCAATGCCAAGAACTCTACAAAAAATGCCTAAACTGTGGAGACAACCACAGTACCCTGGCAATGAAATGTCCCAGAAGGAAAGACATCATTAAAGAAAAGAGAACACAACAAAACAACAAACAATACATGACATACTCTAACATCACCGGCCTTAACATTCAAAGCAAAGTTACAACCAACGCCATCCCAAAAATCACAAAGGAAGAATTACTAAAAATTCATACCTGCGTAGCACACGCACAATATAAAGATCAGGTAAGGCCTGGCTCCTACGCTGAGGAGCTTAACAAAATCTTAAGCGCAAACAGCAAACACCCCATAAAACACTTACACATAACCGACTGGCCATCAGAACGCTTCCTTGCGACCAAAATACACACACATCACAGGCAATTCCTAGTTGCCACAACATATGCAAGACCGAACACTGGACTTCCTCTCAACAGTCTAACTAACCTTTTCAACAACACAAACATACCGGTCTATATTTCAGCGCTACACACACAGCCTTTCGTCACAACAGCAACAATAGACACGGACAAGAACTCCTTATGCTCACACAACTCAAACGCCTCCGGTTCCTTGGCCCAGATTTTCCTACCTGCTTCACCTATCATGGATCTGGCAGACCCAACCTCATTCTCTCCAACCGCCAGTCCTTACCCTTCCATCACCACATCTCCCACGGACCACCCTGTGGCTGAGACCACGTTCCCCTCATCCTGAAAATATCCTCCAACCCCATCTCTATTCCTTCACACCTCATCCCTGATTACCGCTCCACTAACTGGGAACAATTCAAGGAAATACTTGCAGACAAACATCAAACACCACATCTCGAGGACCTACCACACACACAGATAGACAGGGCCCTTGAGCGACTTCACAACGACATCATTACATCAGCCGAGAGACACATCCCAAGAAAACACCACAAGATCCACATTGACTTCAGACCCTCTATCAGGACAAAGAAACTACAAATATGTTACAAAACACGCTTTTTTCAAAACCACACAGAAACACACATCCTCCGCAGAGACATCATAAACAGCTTGCTAGATGACCACAGCGCCCACTGGAGAACTATGGTCTCCCGTTTGGACGGAGCCCGCTGCCAAAACCCCATTCAGTTTTGGCGCATGGTGCACATGATGAGGGGATACCAGCGGGAGAGATTCGAGTATCTCCTAGTGGACGGCGTGCGCATCTCTGACCCAGCCCAGGTAGCCGACACATTCAAAACACACTGGCAAAACATCTTCCATCATCACCCTCTCCCTGCCCATGGGCCCAGTGTCGAACACATCAACAACATCACAACACACGTACAACAACACTTAGAAAATATGCTGCCTCACAACACACCACAGCTAACATGCTTAGATCCAAACCACTATCTCACAACACCCTTTGAGGAGGAGGATGTCTCCAAGATGCTCAGGCACACCCCAAAACGGGCACCCGGCCCAACAGGTATAACCTGGCCAATGATCAAAAATCTTCCCCAAAAAATTATAACCAGTATCACAAAAATTTTCAACGCCTCCCTTTCTTCCGGGTACTTCCCAAAACCATTCAAAATTTTTAACATAACACTCATCCCGAAGCCCGGCAAAAATTTACATCTCCCTGAAAACAATCGCCCCATAAGCTTGCTGGAAATACTCGGTAAATCTTTCGAGCGGTTAAATAATTAAAGGTTAAGATCATACCTCGAAAGCAACGAAATGCTGGGTCCCCAGCAATTCAGCTTTCGTAGTAATGATTCAACCGAAAACGCCCTTAATAGTATTATCACATATTTAGATGGAAACTCGTCTTTTTATAAATCTGCACTAGTGACAAAAGACGTGAAAAAAAGTTTTCGATACAGTCTGGCGCATAGGATTGAAATACAAAATTTGCAATAACTTTGATCTGCCCCCACTAACCCAAAAAATCCTGTGCAGTTTCTTGGACGAGCGAGAAACTAGAATCAGACACCAGGGCGTCTTCTCCGCTTATTTCTCCCCCCAGGCCGTAGTCCCACAAGGCTCCGTACTCTCTCCCACCCTCTACAACATGTATACCGCCGACCTACCCCGTCCCACCCACAATGATTCCTTAACAATTCAATATGCAGACGAAGTAACACAATTGGCGCACGCCAGGACGTTAGATCGCCTTACTGACAAAATTCAAGAAGAGTTAACAACCACAAGCTTATGGGAGCTAGAATGGCGCATCCACTCCCATCTTGAAAAATCTAAGGTTACCTACTTTAACAACAAATCCAAACAGCCCCGCCAAATTTCACTTTATAAAAACTTTCCAAACCCTGTACCCATCCCAATAAGCAACATCCTACCACTAAACATCACACTCTACAACATAATAAACAAACAACTAAACAAGTTCCCAGACAGACACACAGACACATACAACTTCCTGAAAAACCTTCCCAGACCACACAGACGTTTACCCCACACCACCCTCCTTGACCCACAGATGAACCTACTGATCCCATCTACAGATAACGGACTCCTCTTCCCCTCATTCATCCTCCATCTCACCTTTCTTTCAGTCCCTCTTACTAACTAACTCCTACTCTTATCCATCCTCCCTATCACTTCTTCACTAACACACCTTTTTTTCTCCATCCATCCTCCTTTCACTTCCATTCACACTCTTCCTCCCACTTATCTTCTTTACTAACAGTACCACTCCAGGTGTCAGAGTGGCATCATCCACACCCCCATCACATGCCCCTTCCTACGGGAGTGGGCTCGCGTGCCAACGCCTAGTGGTGTTTTCATATTTTTTGTCTTATGGCTTTGTATTCATCTTTTTGTTTTTATGCATTATTTTTCCGTGTCGCAGCCTAGACTATAAGGGGGCACCGGTTCACCTCCAAGGGTCGGGGACAGCATAACCGCTCCCCTCCCAGTGACGGCACGGCATGGGGCCCCCGGCCGTCTGCATGACGTTCCGGTAGTGGCACCCCCTGTGTCTGTCACTGCGGAGCGGCCAGTAGTGATGGAAGGTACTGTGAACGCATAAAACGCGGGAAAATTTTCATCACCTCCACAAAGGTAGTTGGGAGCGGCCAATGCTGGGCGAATGACGAGAACAACCGCACCCCTCCCTCTGACGGCACGGCAATGGGGCCCCCCGGCCGTCTACATGACGTTCCGGCAGCGGCACCCCCCCCGCGTCTGTTATGGAGGGGCCAGTACTGATGGAAGGTACTGTGAACGCACAGAACGCGGGAACATTTTCATCACCTCCACAGAGGACGCGGAACTGTTCGGTCATCTCGCCGTCACGTCATCCACCCTCACAAACAACCCATCTCCATCCAATTGACCCTTTTAATCCTTTACTTATATCCATAGCAAGTTGATCTCCCCAGAACAGGGTGATACTCCAGAACCGGACCACTCCCGGCGGACACCACCAAACACCAATATCCACTCATCACACTCATTTAATCACAAATAAAATATTCATAACCCCCCTCACCAACCTCGCTAATAAAGTTAAACCATATGCTACAACCCCAAATCACCAATTCTACTACTATCCGTGGTTCGGAACCCACGTAAAACTGTAGGTCCCTCCGCTATACGGAAGTACTTCTCAACCCATCCTCTCGATGTGTCATCCTTTCCCCTTCTACTATCACGTACTTCACTCTTCCTGCTTCACGATGTTTGTTGTTTGCACTGAAAACGAGACGGTTTGGCCGCCACTTCCGTGTGGGTACGACACCTTCGTCCGTGGCATTGGCGGTCCTTTGCTCTTGCGTGATCGGTACTAATGTGCTCTGCTCGGCTCCCCCTGGTCTGATGCCGGCCTCCCAAGCCGCGTCCATCTCTTCTATAAGGGGGAAATTCGTTAATTTGGTCAAAAAAATTGAAAAATTGGAAACTTGGTAGTTGGGTTCGTCTCTGGAGAGGGAAGCTATGGCCGAAGTTGCCAGGCGCATAACGCACTGCTTACCTGGTAATGGCAGGTTTAAAGGGCCGGCCCTTTAAATACCCAAGCGCGCACACGCCCCTTTTTCTTCTAGTCTTTGTTTTGCTTGTATTTATTTCCTTTTTTGAGCTGTTTTATTTTTTTTTTTTTTGCGTGATGTACTTGTACGACAGTTTAGGATCAGGCAGTGCGGGTGAGGAAGATGCTAAATCCTCAGTACCGATTGATACAGCCTTAGGAAGTGTGCGTGCCTGCAGCCTACCTGTTGATCGTACTTTACACGTGTTGAGTCCCCAAATTGTGACAATGCCACGTGTAAGTGGTAAAATAAAGACTCAGGTTGAAACAGCCCGCCAGAAAGCCTTGAAAAGGTGGAAAAGAGAAGAAAGTGAGGAGCCTGAGACACGTGGTGGTAGTACTGGCGAGGCTTCCACCTCCGCCGCCACCACCGCTGCCACTCCCGACCCTCACGTGTCTGCTGCAAGCTACAGGCATAGTCTCCTGCCACCAGAGGAGAGTGAAGTTCACCAAACTAGTGAGGATAGTGCCTTGTTAGTGATATCATTACAAAGACTGCAAACAATTTTCAATTTGGTGAAATGTGAATGTGGCAACGGAATCACCGCAAAAGTGACAAGTTATTTGTTTGATTGTACTATAAATCTTCTGTGTGACAAATGTGACAGTGTTGTTCACCATTCAGAACCTATCAGTGATATGTTATATATTCTAATATGATAATAACGGGACCAGGAGCCTGTAAGGCTGACAGGCAAGTGAGAGCTCACCATTCAGAGAGGCTATATAGACGACATTCCCATGATGTAACATGGCCTGAAACTATCTAAACAGCCAATACCAGCCTCCAAACAGTTGTCTAGGGATTATGTAAGTACATATCTGAGTTTGGTACATATTGGAGTGAGTTATGTGGGGTTTTGAAGATGTTCACAGAAAATGCGTTTTCTCGACTTTCAGTTTTTCAGCATATATTGTTGAATAACTTTTCAGTAATTGGTCAATTTCAAAACTTTTGCAGCAAAATGATCAACAACCTCATCTTAACAGATGCCAGCATGATAATGCATGAACTCACTCAAATAAATTTACAACAGGCTTATAAACTCAATTTTTTTTATGAAAAAAGGTAACAATTTGGCGTGTAATGAAATTTTATAACATAGGTTATGTGTATGCCGATGCTGACATTTATTTGTTGTTATGTATATTATATGTGGTTAAGAGGAAATTGCCACACTGTTATTAGTTTTGATTTTATAATGGTATTTTGAATTATTTTCTTATAGCCGAAAAAAAATTTATTGAAAAAAAACTATGCCACATTTCTGTACCAAATTAACACTGAAGATGTACACCATAAACGTACACCTTGTGTATAAATATTATTGAATTCAGTGAAAAAATAGGAATGGGAGAGCCAAAAAACCGATATTGATATCGAGTCATCGAATTTCCACCATAAAGAAACATACAATAGAGCAAACGCTCAGTCATCACAGAAGTCCATCTTGCGCCTGGGTCAAGCCCCAGTGACTTTATCCTCTTACTGAAGCTCCTTTCTTATCACCCATCTATTCTTCTTCTGTCCCCACTTCCCCCTCCCCATCTTTTCTTTTTCAATTATGATTCTGATTCTGAAAATGCGAGTCCAGCACAGTTCTCTCAGGCAAGCGAGAGCGCGAACATCACG
>NC_059285.1:25824826-25856988 GCF_017591435.1 Portunus trituberculatus
GCCTCACAGCAGCATGCAACATCAACACCAATGAGGTTCAGGAGGCCAGCGAGCCAGACGAAGACCCAGAGGAGGAAATAGAAGTTGAAGAAATTGAAGAAAAAGGTAGAAGACCCACTATCCACAACTCAGGCTCTTGAAAATGTAACACCACCACAACCTTCACCAACACCAAAAATACAGGGAAAAAATATTGGTCTAAAACTAATAACAAAAAGAACAGCAGGATGGCAGGAAGAGCTAGAACCAATCGAGCTCAAAAACTACATAAAAAAAAAGGAATATACAAATTCACATACACCTCAACTGCATACACGGACGAAGAAATCCACTCCCTAATTGCTAACAACAAAATCAACCTCTCAGGAGTATGGACGACCCTAGACTATGCTAGCTTCAACAAGACCCGTTGCGGTTTAGAGCGAGAAAGCACCACCCACAAAAAGGTAACCCGCACCACAACCAAATAAAATCACCAGCAACAACCACACTACAATCAACACCAACAGATGCAAGCAAAACACCATGGATAACAGTCACACAATTACCATATTACAACACAATGTACACACCTGGAAAACCAACAAAAACACACTCTCAAACCTATACAGGGAAATAAATCCAGATGTACAACTATTACACACAACACATCACACAAACCATCAAAACATTAAAGAATAACACCCCAGACGAAACAAGAATAAACTAAAAAAATACTCCAACACCTACCAGAAGTAACTCTTGAATGCTACACTAAATTACTAAATATCTCCCTCTCTATGGGTTACTTCCCCCGCCCCTTTAATTAAACATGCCAAACTAATACTACTACCAAAACCAGGCAAAAACACCACAGATCCCATCAATTACCGCCCCATCTCCCTCCTTGAAGTCCCGGGAAAAATATACGAGAAAATCATAAACAAGAGAACACGCACATACCCCTAATCAAATAACATCCTTCCCAATACACAACATGGATTCCGCCCCCCTCGCTCCACGGACACAGCAACCGCTACCCTAACAGAAGTATTAGGCAAAACACTCGCAGAGAGAAAGCAATGTTGCATAGCTCTCCGAGATGTGTCAAAAGCTTTCGATATGGTATGACAAAAGGGATTAAAATTCAAAATAAATAACACCGGCATGCCATCGCTACTTAAAATAATGTGTAGCTTTCTAGACAATCGCACAACAGCCATATCTCTACACAGCTACACAGGCCCACAATTCCAACTACTCAGCGGGGTACCTCAAGGAAGCTCAATCTCACCTACTCTATACACACTATACACACACGACAAACCTACACCTATCACAGACAGCACACCCATTATATACGCAGACGACATAACATGATTTATCACATACGCCGGGAAGTCCAAGAACATGTTTGCCAAAATTATTGAAAAATAAATTAAAAACATCAACACCTTTGAACATAAATGGATAATTAAAACAAACACGCAGAAATTCACACTCCTCCCCATAGCATCAAAAAATATAAAACCAGTTAACATAAATGGAAACAACATACCATATGCATCAGAGGCAAAAGTATTAGGACTCACGCTTGGTAGAAGCGGTTACGGGAAACATGTCCATGAAATAACAAGAAAATCACAGATAGCCATCAACACCATGAGACGTTTTCAAACACTGAACAACAACATAAAGCTACACCTAGTAAAAGCGTGCGTGCTCCCAATTCTAACATATCCTGCTTACGCCCTCAACGCACTATCTAAATTCCAAGTAAATAAATTACAAAAGAAACAAAACAAAGCACTCCGATTTGCTTTCGATATCAGGCACCCATACAGTCACACCACAGAAGAGCTGCACACCCTTGCAAATATAACACCCATCAACATCACACTGTTCAACAGAGGAAACAAAACACTACACACACTTACACACACACTCAGAGACATCACATTCAACAATATCATACAAGAACACGAACACAGCAAAGATCACCCATGGTTCAGAAAACCTATAAACAACCTTTCACCCAACCACCAGATCCTATTTACACTTAACATCACCAACAACCCAGAAAAATTATCCCAACTAAACTTACAATAAACTTATAATAAACTTATAAAATAAAAGAAAAACCGGAAAAAAACTTTCCCAAACCAAATAAAAAATTAAAAGGGGCCCCCAACCTCTTCCTTTCCCCCCATTCAACCCGAATTTCAAAAAACCAAAACCCACCAAAAACCCCAACACCCCCGAACCAAACCAAAAAAACCCCAACACAAAAAAGGCCCCAAAACCTTTCCCCCCCCCCTTTCCCCAACCCGAAAAACCCCTTTAAAAAAAAACTTTTAAAAAAAAAACAACTCCCCCCCAAGAAAAATTTTCCCCCAAATAAAAAAAAAAAAAAAAGAGCAACTTGCCCCCCTTTTTCCAAAACCCTCCCTACCCCACCAAAAAAACCTAAAACATTAAATCCCCCGGGGTGCCCCCCCTTTAAAAACCCTTAATCTCTCCCTTTAAACCCCCCCAACCAAACCATTTCCCCCAAAAAACCCAAGGGATTAAAAAAAATTTAAGGAAACCCCGACCCTTCCCCCAAAGGAAAGGCTTTGGGGGGAAGGTTCGGGGCCCCCCGGGAAAAAAAGGAAAACCTTTCCATCTCTTTCCCCCAAAGCAGGCCCCCGGGGGCGCAAACCCCCTTTTTTACCTTTTTTGGGGCCCTTGCCAACTTTAACCAAAACCCCCAAAACACCAAACGGAGAAAAAGGCTTTTTGGGCCCGCGCTGGAAAACAAAGGGGTTTGGGGGGGCCGAAAGGTTAAAAGAAAAAAAAAGAAAAAGGGGAAGAGAAAGAGAAGGGAAAAAAAAAGCTCAATAGGAAATTTGCCAAAAAACCCCCATTATGGGCATTAAATTTTTTTTAAAAAGCCGGAAAGGGGTTATATGTTTGTTTCTTTTTTTTTTTTTTTTCCCCCTTACAACAGTTTAAAATTTTGGGATGAAGGGGGAAAAAAGTTTTCCCGGGGATTTTGGGGAGGTTAAAAGAAAAAAAGAAAAAAGGGGAAAAAAAGGGAGGAAAGGGAAAGGGAAAAAAAATCCTAATTTACGCACCAAGGAAACACTTCCTTTAAATTTTTTTTTTTAAAGGGGCTAGGGGCCAGGTTTGGTGTCGGGGCTTTTGACACCTAGGGAAGGGGAGGGGGGGAAGGGGGGGGAAAGGGGAAAGGGGGGGGCCGTTTGGCTCCAGGGAGGGAAAGAATAAGTTTCCCCGGAAGAACAGGGGCGGAGGGGGTTAGCTGGATTCTTTTAAAAATTTCCGGGCCCAACCGCCTTTGGAGGAATCGTGGTGTTCCCGAAAACCCCCTCCCAAAAACAAATTCTGGGTAACTTGTTGGGCAAGGGAAAGGAAGAAAGGAAAACCCCAAAAAAACCCCCCCCACCCCAAACCCCCCCCCAAACCCATTGTAAAATAAGAAAGGGGGGAAGAAAGGGGAGGAGGGAAGGGGGGCAAAGGTCCCCGCAATTCTAAGGTTTTTTTTTTTACAGATTTTCCGGAACAAAATCAAAAAAAAAATTGTTTTGGGTTCCCCCAAAAATACAAGAGGAAAAGAAAAGAAAAACCAAAAAAAAAAAACAAAACACAAAACCCACCAAAAAAAAAAAAAAAACAATTTCACAAAAATTAAAAGAAGGAAAAAAAAGAAAAAAAGAAAAAAAAAAAAAAAAAAAAAAAAAAAAAAAAAAAAAAAAAAAAAAAAAAAAAAAAAAAAAAATTAAAAATTTAAATATTTTTTTTTTTTTAATATTTTTAAAATTTCAAAAAAATTGTTTTAAATTCCTGCTCCAAACAACCTTTTATTTTAATAAATTTTTTTTGGAAATCCTTTTTAAACAAAATAATCAAATCCAAGACAAATTTTAATAATTATTATAAAGACACAACGGGCCCTTTTTTTTTTTTTAAATTAAGTTTTTCAATGAAAATTTCCCCCAAACCCAATTTTTTCCGTATATATAAGAAGGATTCAACCTCAGGAAACGGAAAAGGGGTTTGAAAACCAACAAAATTATTTAAAATAAACCAAATTTTAATTGTCTTTGAGCTAAATGATAGTCACAACACCATTCACCTTTAAATTCTTACCCTGTGAATCAAGTCCTTTCTAGGTGTTTCTTGGTTTAATATCGTTTCCCTATTGGATTAATCTCTGTCTGTCTCTCTCTCTCTCTCTCTCTCTCTCTCTCTCTCTCTCTCTCTCTCTCTCTCATTCTTCTTCTTCTTCTTCTTCTTCTTCTTCTTCTTCTTCTTCTTATTATTATTATTATTATTATTATTATTATTATTATTATTCTGACACAGACTCAGTCTGCCTCCCTCTGTGGCTGGCTGGCTGGTTGGCTTGTTGCTCGCTGCATGCATGCCGCTGGCTGGAAAATCTGGCACCTCCTCCGACTCGATATTATTTGGTTTTACGCCGTTTTCTTGCTTGCCTCTCGGTTGTACGTCTCGGATGCGTGGTCCGAGGGTCAACGACGAGACGGAGACCGTGTTCGTATGACCCAGCGATGTTGGATCAAGTGGGAAAAACAGGAAATATTGTTACCCTACTACAACCGGGAAGGCACCAGTTCCATATATATTACCGCGAGGCAAAAATGCGAGCGTTAGTTCTCTCTGAACCTCTGCGCTGCAAGGACATCTCCGAGCCGCTCTCCAGTCCAGCTTCTCGGCCCCTTCGCTTCCAAGGACTACTCAAGCCTAAGGATCTGCGTATTCACCCCGTCTCCTTTTTTGTATGATTTTTTTTTCCTGTGATTTATTTTCCCCTTACAGCGGATTACGTTTAGAAGCAGCCCAGCACCGCCGCAAACCGTGGAGTGAGTACAACTTAACATACTTTTCTTACAGAACCCTGTCAATTCCATGTTGTTTTTGTTATGTGTGTCATTTATACCATTTGTGTGAGATAGAATGACATGTGTACGCCCCCCTGACCGGACACTAAGGATCGTGACTGCCAGCCTTCCCCCTGACCTAGGCAATGTCAACTTCTCACGGACTCAAGTTCCCAACACAAAATGCTTTAGATCTGGCCCCTATATCATCGTTGGCGTAGCTAGCGATGTAGACCGCGACATGCACACCACACCTGAGGCTACCCAAAAACTAAAACACATCGGCTTCGAGCTCGTAGAGTCTCAGGAGCAAATATCTGCTAGGACCTTACTTGCCCGACGTGTAGACGACTACCTCTTGAAAATGACCAACGAAGACCTGCGTACAGAGATAGAAGGAAAAAATAACATAAAGATTGACGACATACACACCATTCCAAAAGTACACATGATGAAAATTAGGTTACAATCACGACAACAAGCAAAACACACAAAAGACACTGGCATCAAGCTTATCTCACAGATCATTCCATCATACATCAACAATATTGAAGAATATCGCCCCGTCACTCAATGCTATAATTGTTACCAGTTCACCCATCGTACAAACCAATGCAAGGAGACAAACATAATATGCTCTAAATTTGCCACAAAAGGACATGACTACAGGAACTGTGTTACGGCCCGCCCGTAACATGCATTACTACCATCACCTCCTCCGCTTGTTAACTCGTTCGCCACCTCTCCGCCTCCCCTTCCACGTCACCATCTCGTGAACCTTCCACGCCACCGTCTCGTGAACCCTCCACATCACCGTTTCATGAAGACCCGCTACTGTCCCGAAGTTGGATTCACGCGGCCCCTTTCGACTTAACCGAAAGTGTTGAGCCAGCTCTTGGCTTTCTAGATTGAAAGTTGAGATCCAAGCCTCAACCAGTGAACACAACGCCTCTTGGGTCTACCGTGGGATCAACCATCACCCAGCATTTCACCACTGCGACACCGCATAAGTATCACTTCCCCTCGTCCGTGTTTTCCACATTGCCTCTATATAGGATTAGATTATTGTTAGGTATTAAGTTGGGTTCTTTATTGTTGTATTTATTACTGTGTTATATGTATATGTGTATGTCATTTTCCTGTGTTTCATGTTATATATATGTGTTTCATGTTTCTTGTTATATATGTGTCAATTTCAATATGGGTTATTAAAATAGCTTTTTAAAGTGACCCCCTTTTGCATTTCCTCACCAGTTGAACCTGCATTGTTTTTTTTTTTTTTATTGTTATTGTTCACCGGCTCTCCGATGCCAATCTTACCAGTTTAACCGGTGAACGTAACAATTGGCGACCGTGACAGGACCATTATAACACATGTTCAGTGTTCCATTTTTCCAGTGACTTTTTTTTCTGCTTGTGTTTCTGTGGTGTTGTGACTGATGTTTTTTTTTTTTTTTTTTTCTGTGACTTACTCTGCGTGTGGTTTAAATTTACCTTTGTGCGATCAGGTGGCTCCTTTTGGGTTAAACGTGCTTCGTGACTTTCATTGGTATCGCATAGCAGTGGTAGAGCAGGAAACCAGGTAGAAAGGCGTGTTCACCGATAGCACTTATCTCTATTTTTTGCACATAGGCAGGTGTGTAATAAGTGTTATCCAAGTGTTGGGATCATCATATGTTCATGCGAACCCTCAATCCCCTCACTTCGCGGATCATTTGTCTCGCTAGTTAGAATCGGCCATTTTAACTAGTCTCTCAAACTAATCCGCCTCCTAATCAATAACAAGTCTCAGTACAATTCGCTCCTCACTCTCAAGTCTCGTAACTAGAGTAATCCGGATCCCTCTTAATGACGTAACTCTCTAGTTTACCCCTCATTAGTGATTGTACTCATAAGTGTTTACTTAAGTATAATCTAGGTAATTTCCAAGGTTGCCTTTATTATCACTCTGCCAAGTTCCTCACTTAAGTAATTCGCTTATCATTTTTTTTTTTTTTTATGTTGTGGTTTAACATCTATTTAATATGGCTTCCGCTCAGTTTAACGTTGAAGATTTTTGTGCCGACCCTTCTCTGGAACAACTTAAAGATGCTAATATAAAGAAGGACCAATGGAAGACCATCGCTAAACATTTTGATGTTCCCATCACGTCTCAGATGACTAAAGAGGTCATTAAGAATGTAGTTGTTGAACATCTAGTGCAAGAAGGTCAGTTGCTAGGAAATGTCATAGAAGAGTTAACTCCCATGTCAGCCTCTACGAGGACTATAATACACAGTCCCCAGGAAGAACAGGATAAGAGTAGGATAAGTCAATGGGAAATTGAGAAGCTTAAACTAGAATACCGGATGCATGAAAAACAAATGTAACTACAGGCAGAAAAAAAAACGAAAGAAATGCAACTACAGGCAGAAAAATAAGATGGAGATAAAGAGAGAGAATTACGGGAAAGACAAATGCAACTACAGGCAGAAAAGGAAGAGAGATAATTTCAGTTACAACTTAAAAGGCAGGATAAAGATTCAGAAATTCAGGAGTTAGCCCTACGAAATGACGCTAAGTTTAGAGGGGAAGAAATATATATAAAGAAACAGTTAGCAAGCTTTAATCCTGCTACAGCTGCTCCGCTAGTTCCCCCTTTTGATGAATCTGATGTTGACGGGTCATTTCGCGCTTTTGAGAGCATTGCTAATAGGAATAAATGGCCCAAGGATCAGTGGGTGTCTCTCCTTGTCCCTAAGCTAGTAGGAAAAGCTTATAGGGTATACAACGGCCTTAGTGATGAGGTAGAATATGAAGAGATCAAAGGTAACATTCTAGACGCCTACTCTATCACTTCTGATGGATACAGACAGTAGTTTCGAAAGTATGTGAAACCAGAGTCTCACACCTATGTTGAATTCGCTAGTGAGAAACTAAGACAATTTAAGAAATGGTTAGCCGCCCTTAACATTACCACCCTTTCGGAGTTGCTCAATCTAATGGTCCTGGAAGAATGGAAGAACAAGTTACCCTTTAATATTCTGAGGCATGTGGAAGAACGGGAGAGAGTGATCTTATGTCTGCCGCTAAAGTGGCTGATGCGTTTGCTTTGTTGATGTGTTCCCTGGGTAGTAGAGGTCGTGGTTCACTATCTAATGTTAGGTCCTCCTTTGGGGAAGGTTTTGGGGCGCGGGTGGTAAGCCAACCGGATTCTCGCCAAATGCATATAATTCCCCCTGGTGTACATACTGTAAGAAGCCAGGTCACACGATCCAGAAATGTAGACACCCAAATTGCAAGGGTTCTCAACGTCAATTTTCTTTTGTGTCCCTAGACCTAACACATTTGAGAACAAGAAACCAGTGGCCCTAGCTAACCCTGTCAACTCTCCTCTAGAACTTTATGACTCATACATGTATCAAGGTAAAGTGTCCCTGACTGATGGTAAAGACAAGGCAATAAATATCAAGGTTCTGCGTGATACAGGTGCTGCCCAATCCATCTTAAAGGAAGATGTCATCCCTAACATCAAACAGGTTTTCACTGGGAGAAGGTGATCCTTACAGGTCTCGAATCACAGCTCTCCTATCCTTTGGCTAATATTAGCTTACAGTGCCCGTTCATTTCAGGAGAGGTTGAGGTAGCCATTAAACCTGGTGAACTGCCAGTACCGGGGTACATCTTGTACTGAGTAATGATCTTGCGGGTAACTTGGCTGTTCCAAACTTAATTGTTCTTGATTCTCCCTTAACAGAAAGTCCCACTAAGACCCTGGACGAAACATCCCTCACTTCTTCCCAGTGTGTGCAGTCACCAGGTCTCAGTCCAAGTCCCCTGCCCTTTCATCACCTCCTCCACCAATGATTGCCTCTACTGACAACTTGTATAATAACATCATTTCAAAGGAGAATTTGATTAATGCTCAGGAACAGGATCTCACTTTGGCTAAGATCAGACATGTGGCCAGTGAGACAAAGGATATGTCTAAATTGCCTTGTTTTTATTATTAGGAAGGAGTCCTGATGCGTGCCTACAGACCTCCTGAACTGAAACAACTAGACACCTGGTCAGAAACACATCAAATTGTCATCCCCTTGTCTGTAAGACCAGCCATTATAGAACTAGCTCATGATGGATTGTCAGGTCATCTAGGCATCCAAAAAACGTACAAGAAGGCTCTTCAATTTTTTTTTTTTTTGGCCAGGAATGAAAAAGGATGTGTCACACTATGTAAACACATGTCATATATGTCAAGTTGTGGGTAAGCCTAACGAACGCCTTGTGCCAGCTCCTCTGACGCCTATTCCAGTTCAGACGGAGCCCTTCGAAAAGATAATTCTAGACTGCGTAGGGCCCTTACCCAAAACCAAACGAGGGAATCTGTATTTGTTAACCCTCATGGATCCCACTACCAGGTACCCTGAAGCATTCCCTCTTAAGAACATCACATCAAAGACCATTGTAAAACATCTAATACATTTTTTCACCTCGGTAGGAATTCCAAAACAAATTCAGTCTGACAAGGGTAGCAATTTCACTAGCCATTTTTTCCAACAGATAGTGAATGAGCTAAACATCCACCATGTAACCTCCTCGGCTTACCACCCCCAATCCCAAGGCTGTCTGGAGCGGTTTCACCAAACATTAAAATCCATGATGAGGAAGTATTGCTTGGAGCATCAAGGAGACTGGGATGAAAGTATTTTTTCCTTCTCTTCGCTTTAAGAGAATCACCTCAAGATTCTTTAGGTTACTCCCCTTTTTAATTACTCTATGGTAGACAGATCAGGGGGCCTCTCAAAATATTAAAGGATCAATGGTTCACTCAAAATACTCCTTCAAGCCCCAGTGTGTTTGACTACATCAGTAACCTTAAAAATAAAATCAGTGAAGTCAGATCTTTTGCTAAATCAAACTTCCTCAAATCCCAAACTAAAATGCAACAGAATTCTCTTCCCAATTCTGTCATGAGAAGTTTCAAACCAGGAGACAAGGTTTTACTTTTTCTCCCCACTCCAGGTAATGTTCTTCACAGTAAGTTCATGGGACCTTATGTTGTGGCTAAAAAACTAAGTCCATTAAATAATGTGGTCCACACTCCTGACCGTCGTAAGGATTCCCAACTAGTTCATATTAATCTAATGAAACCTTACCACTCCAGAGAACCAGAGGACGACTTGTCTCGCACTGTACCTGTATGTCTGGTAGGGAAGGAGTCTGGTCCTGTGCCCCCCGAGGAAGAGTCCGTCATCGAATTCCTCTTCTCGTCACCTAAAGGACGCCCCTCAAACAGCCAAATCATGTCCAACCTTGATGAGGTGTTTCTTTCCTTAACACCTTCACAACAGTCTGATCTTAAAAAGTTATTGCTAGACTTTTCTGAAATCACAGGTGATCTTCCAGGAGTTTGTAATACTATCCAACATGACATAACATTAATATATAATGACATCAAGCCTATAAGACAACCAGCCTATCGCATTTCACCCATTAAAAGAGACTTGATGAAAAAAGAGGTAGACTATCTGCTCTGTCATCACCTTGCAGAACCTAGTATATCTTCTTGGGCTTCTCCCTGCCTGTTAACATCTAAGCCAGATGGTAGTAGTCGATTTTGCACCGACTAAAGGAAATTAAATAAAGTGACGGTGATAGACTCCTACCCATTGCCCTTGATAGTGGACCTTATAGATAGTATAGGAGTAACCAAATTTGTAACCACTATAGACTTGCTTAGAGGTTACTACCAGATTCCCCTCTTGGACGAGGCCCAAATAATATCCGCCTTCATCACCCCCTTCGGACTATACCAATACACAGTGATGCCCTTTGGCTTGTCTAATGCTCCCGCCACCTTCCAGAGGGCTATAAATTACATCACTCAGGACTTGGAGGGAACATCTGCATATCTGGACGACCTGGTGGTGACTGCAGACGACTGGGCGACACATCTGACCCGTCTTCGGAGGCTGATGGGTCGGTTGCAGGAAGCCGGGCTTACAATCAACCTGGCCAAGTCCACCTTCGGGAAGTCTACGGTGGTCTACCTGGGACATGTGGTGGGGAACGGCAAGGTTCACCCCAAGAGAGCTAACGTGGAGGCCATCTTGGCTTCCCTGTTCCTACCACCAGGAAAGCTCTCATGAGGTTCTTGGGGATGGCTGGTTTTTACAGACGCTTCTGTATGAACTTCTCCACCCTGGCAGCCCCCCTGACGGACCTTATCAGCACTTCCGTCCCCTTCCACTGGACCCCGACCTGTGACCAAGCCTTCCAACACCTCAAGGCGTTTCTCTCCTCGGAACCAGTGGTCTTAGGGGAGAGGAAATGTTACGGCCCGCCCGTAACATGCATTACTACAATCACCTCCTCCGCTTGTTACCTCGTTCGCCACCTCTCCGCCTCCCCTTCCACGTCACCGTCTCGTGAACCTTCCACGCCACCGTCTCGTGAACCCTCCACGTCACCGTTTCATGAAGCCCCGCTACTGTCCCAAAGTTTGATTCACGCGGCCCCTTTCGACTCAACCGAAAGTGTTGAGCCAGCTCTTGGCTTTCTGGATTGAAAGTTGAGATCCAAGCCTCAACCAGTGAACACAACGCCTCTTGGGTCTACCGTGGGATCAACCATCACCCAGCATTTCACCACTGCGACACCGCATAAGTATCACTTCCCCTCGTCCGTGTTTTCCACATTGCCTCTATATAGGATTAGGATTATTGTTAGGTATTAAGTTGGGTTCTTTATTGTTGTATTTATTACTGTGTTATATGTATATGTGTATGTCATTTTCCTGTGTTTCATGTTATATATCTGTGTTTCATGTTTCTTGTTATATATGTGTCAATTTCATTATGGGTTATTAAAATAGCTTTTTTTAAAGTGACCCCCTTTTGCATTTCCTCACCAGTTGAACCTGCATTGTGTTTTTTTTTTTTTATTGTTATTGTTCACCGGCTCTCCGATGCTCGTCTTACCAGTTTAACCGGTGAACGTAACAACTGCCAGGCGACAACCCTCAAATGCATCAACTGCTCTGGGGAACACACAGCCGTTTCATTCAGATGCTCAAACAAACGCACTGCACAACAACACCAAAACTCAAAAACGCCAGCAGCCACTACACAAAACACCACATACGCACAAGTCGCCATATCAGTCACACCTCACCCAACACCACAAACACTTCCAACAACACAGAAAAACAAAGCCTACTAGACACAATAATCAAAATGTCTATCCAGCTTTCCTTTGGAAACTTAGAAAAACAAACAGAGCTGCTGAACTCCCTCCTTACTAGTAATGGCTACCCAACAGTAAAATTTCCAGCGAACTTCATATAGAACAACGAAAAACAATATCAGCAAAGCTACACTGAGAACCAACAAACAACACAAAACTATATACCACAGCATTCTACATCTGCTCTCACTCCACCTGAAGAGACCAGCCCCTCCTCACCAGGGCCATTAGTCATTGACGAAGAGGTAAACACCGGGGAACCACAGCCCCAAAGCTCCTCCACGTCACACCAAACCACAAACACAGCAAACAAGCGACATATACCCCTCACATTACCGACCTCTCCACGAAATACGCGAACTACCTCTAGGGTTAAGAGAAACACTTAGAGCATGATCACAATCATGCAACTCAACTGTCGCGGCTTCTGGAATAACAGACACCTTATCTCAGAAGCCATCCGCTCTATCGATCCAGACATTGTTCTCCTCAACCACACTGGTCTTCCTCCTAAACCCCTCAAACTATACGGCTACAATACACGATACACGACAGGAACGGTCTCTGACGGCGTAGCCGTCATGGTTAAAAATACCATAAAACACTTACACATAACCGACTGGCCATCAGAACGCTTCCTTGCGACCACAATACACACACATCACAGGCAATTCCTAGTTGCCACAACATATGCAAGACCGAACACTGGACTTCCTCTCAACAGTCTAACTAACCTTTTCAACAACACAAACATACCGGTCTATATTTCAGCGCTACACACACAGCCTTTCGTCACAACAGCAACAATAGACACGGACAAGAACTCCTTATGCTCACACAACTCAAACGCCTCCGGTTCCTTGGCCCAGATTTTTCTACCTGCTTCACCTATCATGGATCTGGCAGACCCGACCTCATCCTCTCCAACCGCCAGTCCTTACCCTTCCATCACCACATCTCCCACGGACATCCCTGTGGCTGAGACCACGTTCCCCTCATCCTGAAAATATCCTCCAACCCCATCTCTATTCCTTCCCACCTCATCCCTGATTACCGCTCCACTAACTGGGAACAATTCAAGGAAACACTTGCAGACAAACATCAAACACCACATCTCGAGGACCTACCACACACACAGATAGACAGGGCCCTTGAGCGACTTCACAACGACATCATAACATCAGCCGACAGACACATCCCAAGAAAACACCACAAGATCCACATTGACTTCAGACCCTCTATCAGGACACAGAAACTACAAATATGTTACAAAACACGCTTTTTTCAAAACCACAGAGACACACATCCTCCGCAGACACATCATAAACAGCTTGCTAGATGACCACAGCGCCCACTGGAGAACTATGGTCTCCCGTTTGGACGGAGCCCGCTGCCAAAACCCCATTCAGTTCTGGCACATGGTGCACAGGCTGAGGGATACCAGCGGGAGAGATTCAGTATCTCCTAGTGGACGGCGTGCGCATCTCTGACCCAGCCCAGGTAGCCGACACATTCAAAACACACTGGCAAAACATCTTCCATCCTCACCCTCTCCCTGCCCACGGGCCCAGTGTCGAACACATCAACAACATCACAACACACGTACAACAACACTTAGAAAATACGCTGCCTCACAACACACCACAGCTAACATGCTTAGATCCAAACCACTATCTCACAACACCCTTTGAGGAGGAGGATGTCTCCAAGATGCTCAGGCACACCCCAAAACGGGCACCCGACCCAACAGGTATAACCTGGCCAATGATCAAAAATCTTCCCCAAAAAATTATAACCAGTATCACAAAAATTTTCAACGCCTCCCTTTCTTCCGGGTACTTCCCAAAACCATTCAAATCACATATTTAGATGGAAACTCGTCTTTTTATAAATCTGCACTAGTGACAAAAGACGTGAAAAAAAGTTTTCGATACAGTCTGGCGCACAGTATTGAAATACAAAATTTGCAATAACTTTGATCTGCCCCCCCTAACCCAAAAAATCCTGTGCAGTTTCTTGGACGAGCGAGAAACTAGAATCAGACACCAGGGCGTCTTCTCCGCTTATTTCTCCCCTCAGGCCGTAGTCCCACAAGGCTCCGTACTCTCTCCCACCCTCTACAGCATGTATACCGCCGACCTACCCCGTGCCACCCACAATGATTCCTTAACAATTCTATATGCAGACGATGTAACACAATTGGCGCGCGCCAGGACGTTAGATCGCCTTACTGACAAAATTCAAGAAGAGTTAACAACCACAAGCTTATGGGAGCTAGAATGGCGCATCCACTCCCATCCTGAAAAATCTAAGGTTACCTACTTTAACAACAAATCCAAACAGCCCCACCAAATTTCACTTTATAAAAACTTTCCAAACCCTGTACCCATCCCAATAAGCAACATCCTACCACTAAACATCACACTCTACAACAAAATAAACAAACAACTAAACACGTTCCCAGACAGACACACAGACACATACAACTTCCTGAAAAACCTTCCCAGACCACACAGACGTTTACCCCACACCACCCTCCTTGACCCCACAGATGAACCTACTGATCCCATCTACAGATAACGGACTCCTCTTCCCCTCATTCATCCTCCATCTCACCTTTCTTTCACTCCCTCTTACTAACTAACTCCTACTCTTATCCATCCTCCCTATCACTTTTTCACTAACACACCTTTTTTTCTCCATCCATCCTCATTTCACTTCCATTCACACTCTTCCTCTCACTTATCTTCTTTACTAACAGTACCACTCCAGGTGTCAGAGTGGCATCATCCACACCCCCATCACATGCCCCTTCCTACGGGAGTGGGCTCGCGTGCCAACGCCTAGTGGTGTTTTCATATTTTTTGTCTTATGGCTTTGTATTCATCTTTTGTTTTATGCATTATTTTTCCGTCTCGCAGCCTAGGCTTTAAGGGGGCACCGGACCACCTCCAAGGGTCGGGGACAGCATAACCGCTCCCCTCCCAGTGACGGCACGGCATGGGGCCCCCGGCCGTCTGCATGACGTTCCGGTAGTGGCACCCCCTGTGTCTGTTACTGCGGAGCGGCCAGTACTGATGGAAGGTACTGTGAACGCACAAAACGCGGGAACATTTTCATCACCTCCACAGAGGTAGTTGGGAGCGGCCAATGCTGGGCGAATGACGAGAACAACCGCACCCCTCCCTCTGACGGCACGGCAATGGGGCCCCCCGGCCGTCTACATGACGTTCCGGCAGCGGCACCCCCCCGCGTCTGTTATGGAGGGGCCAGTACTGATGGAAGGTACTGTGAACGCACAAAACGCGGGAACATTTTCATCACCTCCACAGAGGACGCGGAACTGTTCGGTCATCTCGCCGTCACGTCATCCACCCTCACAAACAAACCATCTCCATCCAATTGACCTTTTAATCCTTTACTTATATCCATAGCAGGTTGATCTCCCCAGAACAGGGTGATACTCCAGGACCGGACCACTCCCGGCGGACACCACCAAACACCAATATCCACTCATCACACGCATTTAATCACAAATAAAATATTCATAACCCCCCTCACCAACCTCGCTAATAAAGTTAAACCATATCCTACAACCCCAAATCACCAATTCAACTACTATCCGTGGTTCGGAACCCATGTAAAACTGAAGGTCCCTCCGCTATACGGAAGTACTTCTCACCCCATCCTCTCTATGTGTCATCCTTTCCCCTTCTACTATCACGTACTTCACTCTTCCTGCTTTACGATGTTTGTTGTTTGCACTGAAAACGAGACGGTTTGGCCGCCACTTCCGTGTGGGTACGACACCTTCGTCCGTGGCATTGGCGGTCCTTTGCTCTTGCGTGCTCGGTACTAATGCGCTCTGCTCGGCTCCCCCTGGTCTGGTGCCGGCCTCCCAAGCCGCGTCCATCTCTTCTATAAAGAAACATACAATAGAGCAAACGCTCAGTCATCACAGAAGTCCATCTTGCGCCTGGGTCAAGCCCCAGTGACTTTATCCTCTTACTGAAGCTCCTTTCTTATCACCCATCTATTCTTCTTCTGTCCCCACTTCCCCCTCCCCATCTTTTCTTTTTCAATTCTGATTCTGATTCTGAAAATGCGAGTCCAGCACAGTTCTCTCAGGCAAGCGAGAGCGCGAACATCACGATGGCAGCTCAACAACACCAGGGTACCTTCAAGTGGTACAATAGAAAGTCTGGCTACGGTTTCATTCGTGATTCCGTAGCCAACAAAGACTTCTTTGTCCACTACTCTGGCCTGAAGAGTTCTTTCAGGAAAGTTCTTTCCCGAGAAGGTGACTCTGCCACCTTCAGCACCTTTAAGGGAAAGAAAGGGCCAAAAGCCAGACAGGTCACAAGGCAAGGCAAGCAGGAACGCCCTCCTCCCCGCTTTAAATCGTCTCCCAGGGCTGGGAAAGCAGCAGAAGAGTAACTCAAGATGAAGGCCTGCATCTGCACGGCACAAGTGCTTGCAGGCAACAACACCCGCCGCCTGCAGAACTTGATTCCGCTTCTGCTGAAGCACAACGGGGTGCCTGCCATAATCATCCCTGAGGAAGCCTTCACCACCACTCGCCATCGCACCAAGAAGAAATAGGGAAAACGCCAGCCGCCCAAAGGAGAACCTCGACACGAAGACCGTGTGGAGGAGGGAACGGGCATGGAGGAGGAAGAGGAAGAAAACGAGGTCGTGGACGTAGTAGGAACCGACACAAGCCTACGCAGCTACACCACAGACCCGCCTCACCACACCACTCCCCCTTCTCCTGAAGAAGGCCGACATAAAAAAAAGGATATTGAAAAGACTACTCCTGACGCTGCTACAACCACCAAAGGCATGAGCCTGTGGCAGTGGGACACCGATAACAACGACGAGGCACCACCGAACAAGAATTGCTCTCCAAGCTTCGACAAGATCATTGCCGACATGATAGAGGACTGCTTCAAGACTACCAACAAACAACACAGCCAGCACACCACGAAGAAGCGGCACCAGCGCCGCTAATAAGAGGAAAGCAAGAACAGAACGGGTCACCATAGCCCGTGTGGGTATTTTATGCCCACAATCAACAAAAAGAAGAAAAATGCGAGTCACACTCGTGAGCGAGACGTCGTATCACTACTACTACTACTACTACTACTACTACTACTACTACTACTCGCAGCAGCGCCTCATCATCTGTCACCATGACTGGCCGCGGCAAGGAAGGCAAGGGACTTGGAAAGGGAGGAGCCAAGCGTCACCGTAAGGTTTTGCGTGACAACATCCAGGGCATCACCAAGCCCGCTATCCGTCGGTTGGCTCGCCGAGGCGGCGTCAAGCGCATCTCCGGTCTCATCTACGAGGAGACTCGTGAGGTGCTAAAGGTGTTCCTCGAGAACGTCATCAGGGATGCCGTCATCTACACCGAGCACGCCAAGCGCAACACCGTCACTGCCATGGACGTCGTCTACGCCCTCAAGCGTCAGGGACGTACCCTCTACGGATTTGGCGGTTAGATCTGAAGTCGGTCGGTCTGTCTCGAATTTGGTGTCAACAACAGCAACTGCAAAAACACCATAAGAAAAGAGTCAACATATCCCGGACCTTTTATAGGTCCACACAAATGAAGAGAAGGAAAAAGTTATAGACTAACACTACTAAGACTATGGTTGTTCCAAGTAAAAGTGTTGTCACTACTCTTTACGCCATTATTACAATTTGTGTGTGTGTGTGTTTTTTTTTTTTTTTTCCTTTTCTTTTTTTTTTCACTTCTTTCTATTTGTTTTCCTCTTTGTTTTATCACTCAAACGTAAATCAAATGCGAGAGAAAGAATTATCAACTAAGTGATGTGAGGTCAGACACCAACCGCTGCTACAGGTGCTGTTTGTTTGTTTGTTTGTTAAACTTCCGCCCATTAGTGGCGCAGGCAATTTTATTTCTTTATAGTGGTACCCATACAAGGAGGGAGGGTCCATATCAACACCGAAGCGCATCACCATCATCATCTTTGGTGTAGCCAACTAGATATAACCTGGGTACCGCGGTGACATGTAGGTAGGTACCTTTCATTAAATCCCCCTCGCCGACTGACATACCTTCAAAACGGTGTGTGTGGTGTGATTCTTCCGAGCCGACGCGTGACCGTCTGTCTGTCTGCCCGATCCCACGTTCACCACCTTATCCACTATGGTCTGACCACTTACTTGTATGGAGATTTTTTTTTTTTTTTTTTTTTTTTGTTCCTGCCGGGAATTTTCCGGCTTGCAGCGCTGTCACACTTGTACGTACCAACAAAAAAAGTTGGAGAGAGGTTCTGTTTATCTTTAAATATATTTTGCATTATTTTTGCAAACAAACACAGCAATACTTGACATCGTTTGATCCGCGCGCCCTCCCCTCTCGAGGATGACCGCCGAGTGAGATCACAGGTCAAAGTGAACGTGTTAATCCACGGGTCACTCACTCACTCCCTGTCCCTACCTACAACCTACCAGCCAGGAGGGAAGGAAGAGAGGGGGGACACTTGCACGCACCAATACGCACCTTAAGGATGGGCTAGAAGCCCGCCTCTTCCAATGTTTGGGTGCATTCCTTTTCAAAGATGTTGTCAGTGTCCTTATCAGAACGGGTGAGTACGATGAAGGAGTCCGGGGTTACGATGATGCGTGTCGCGTAGATCAGGTGCTCCGAGAGGGCGCGTAGAAGCTGCAATTTTGACTGGTTGTTGGGGTGAGGGTGTTTGATCCGGACCCTCGCCATGGTTGCATGGATGTCTTAGTGTTGTAGGGTGTTGTGTGTGTGTGTGTGTGTGTGTGAAGCCGTGAGCAAATAGTGTTAGCGGTGCAGGGTGTAGTGTGTGTGTGAAGCCGTGAGCAAATAGTGGTAGCGGTGCAGGGTGTAGGTGTGTGTGTGAAACCGTGAGCAGATAGTGGTAGTGATATGTGTGGTAAAAAGAATCCTACAAGGGGCCGAAGCCCGACCCAGCTAGTGGATAGAAAAAATGGAGAAGCCTGCCTATGCAGACCAGTTTAGTGACCCGATCACTAGTGACCGTCGCAACCACCCTGGACTGCACCTAACTCTATCCCGAGCTTGTTGCCCAACCTAACCTGTTGGTTTATGGCAGCCCTCTAAGGGCCCTTTTCAAGCGTATAGCCTCGGGGTTCACCTTCGCCAGCAGGCGGACATTAAGGCAGAAAAGGAAATTTGGTAGTAGAGAAAGATCGTTTGTCTAAAACAAACTGAGGTGAGCTAAGCTGCTCTGTTGTCTGTAATCCCTTTCAGCTCTTTAAGGTTCACAAACGGTTTAGGTGGTCACCCAACCAGGGGCTGACCGCGCCCGGCACAGCAACCCAGATTGGTTTCAGCCTATCCGCTCCGTGGGAGACGGTGAACCGACCAATGAGGAGACAGGTTGGGTGTTCTTCTCGGCTTCGCTAGGGAGATGCAGAGAGGTACGTCCGAACTGTGCAACTGCTTGCAGAGAACTGCTGTGTGCTGTGTGTTAGGTTGTGATTGTTTGGCAAGGGTGTGGAAATCTGTGAATGGTATTTAGGGGCGTCTGGGTGGGAGGTACGTGGTGGCTATATTTCTGTGTTGCACCCTTTTTTTTTTTTTTTTTTTTTTTTTTTGAAGATTGTCATCTCTCGGGAGAGATGACGCGGGCCCTTGTCTTCCGACGGCCCACAACTGTAAAACTTTGTGATGAGAAGAGGTCTGATTGTGATTCTCCTCTACTCAGCGGAGTCTCATTTACACAAACAGATTGCGTATGAGATACACAGCTGAGCAGTCTAGAGCATCACAATCAGATGGCTAGAGTTATGAGAAAATGGAGATGATGATGAGGGTGATGATAGTGTCGTGCAGTGTTAGCGCGGTGGTGGGAAGCGAGTCACAAGGTGTATGAGAGTGTCTGTTGGTGTGTTGTTGATGGTGACGGGGGCAGTGACTGTTGTCCTGGAGAGGAAGGGTCCGTTGACGGGGCATTCTTGGATGTAGTGTATAAGTGGCATGTTTGTGTCAGTGTTACAGTGCTGGCATGTGTATGGCAGCAGGTTTGTTAGCTCGGCAAAGCACTTATAGCCAAGGCGCAGCCTGTGTAACCGGGTTTTAATCGCCCTGGGGAGAGAGTTTTCATGTCGAGGTGTGTTTTCAGTGGCTAGAGAGTACCAGGTACCACTTGGTGATCCTCTTGTTGTGTCATTTTGGAGCTGTACGTTGTTCAGTCTCTTAGCCTTTTGATTTAAACTGTTTTTGATGGCTGCTTTGCTCCTGGGGATGTTAACAGTTACTTGCCGGAGAAATAGGCCAGTCCTCGCTAAAGCATCTGCCTCGTCATTTTCTTTGATCCCGCTGTGGCTGGGTATCCAGTTGAGGTGTATCTGTCTGCCCTGTCTTGTAATGTTAGTGGCTGTGGCGTGTATTTTCGTGAACAAAAAGATGTTGTCTTTGGGTGTAGATTGTTTTATGAAGTGTAAAGAGCATACGGAGTCTGTGTGAATGATGATGTCTTCTCTTTTATTGGTGGCATGGGTGAGTGCTTGCAGTATGGCTACAAGTTCGGTTTGTAGTGTGAAGGAACCGTTAGGAAGCCAGAAGAAGGCACCTTCGCTTGCGTGTATGAAGGCAGCAGCAGCTTTATGTGAGATTGGATCGACAGATCCATCAGTGAAATAAATATCTTCGCCTCCCCTGTTTTGTGGTGTGGTGAGGGCTCGCCTCGCTTCTTGAGCTAGCTGTGTATCTGTCAATTGTTCTTTTGCCCTCATAAGCTTGCAGACTGTGATCTTTAGAGCATGCCCCTCCCAGGGTGGACTAGCAATGTAATCACGGTGTACTTTGTCAGCGCAGCAATCTAGGAATGCGTCTTGGGCCTGTAGGGAGCGGATGCAGGAGGAGGAACGTCTACTCCACCTATTGCTATGAAAAAGTTGAGTCCTGCCGCAGATGCTGTTGTAATGTCTGTAGCAATGATGCGTTGGTGGAAGTGGTTGCGTGTTTATGGAGGAGAGTGACGTACAGGCTGTGTAGCCTGTTGCGTATCGTTGGTATTTTAGCTTCAACTTGTAGTGTGGATAGTTTAGTCCACCTTGGAGCTCCAAGGATGGTTCTTAGGCCCTCGTTTTGAATTATTTGAAGAGGTGTCAGAAGAGATTCTTTCGCTGTGGCGAGGACGGGTGCAGCATAGTCTATGACAGATCTAATGGTTTGCAGATAAAAGAGCTTGAGGACGTTTGAGTTTGCCCCGGTTTCGTGACTTGTCAGGGACCGCATAGAGCGAAGGCAGTTCATGAGTCGCTCCTTCAGATAGGCGGTGTGTACATTGAATTTGAGGTTTTTGTCGATCCAGATACCTAGATACTGGTGGCTCTGGACCCATTGGAGAGGGGTTCCGTGAAGATAGAGAGGTGGTGTAGGCAGCGTGCTGCCAAAAAACATAGGTTTAGTTTTTTGTAGATTGACCTTGAGACCGAGGGAGCTGCAGCTGTCACTGAGTGAGTCCAAGGCTGTTTGTGCTTTGGCGTGAAGCCTTCGTCCTGTGTTTATGATTGCTATGTCGTCTGCATAGCACAGAACTTGAGTCCCTTCAGGCAGTAGTAACGTGACTAAGTTTTCAGCCAGGATGTTGAAAAGGAAGGGACTTAATATGCTGCCCTGAGGAGTGCCGTTGGTGAAGTGCTTAGTCTGGCTGTAATGATGTTGTACCCTGACTTTGGCTGTTCTGTCTGTGAGGAAGTCTTGTATCCACCGTAGCAGCTTTCCTTTTACACCTTTCCTCACAAGGGAGTCGAGGATAGCGGTGGGATTGGCTAGCTCGAAAGCTTTCTCGAGGTCGAGGAAGATGATAATGGCTTGTTTGTCAGTTATACTGGCCATCATTTGTATGAGACAGTCTCGGGTCCCTCGCCCTTGCGTGTAAGCATAGATGTTATGATGGAATGGGCCAGTCACCCATCTTAGCCTCTCGAGATCCATTTTCTCTGATGTCTTGGCAAGGCAGCTCAGAAGTGAGATAGGTCGTGTTTTCCCTGGCTCTTTTGGCTTTGGTACAGGCTGAATTGTGGCATGTTTCCAATTTGTGGGGAGGGTGCCTTCTGTAAAAGAAAGGTTAATGACTCTTAGAAGATGTTCGTGAGCCAGTTTGCCAGCATTTGATATCATCGTGTAGGAAATATTGTCAGCACCCGTGGCTGTATCTTTCCTCGGCTTGACTGCGGTGTTGAGCTCATCTGCCGTGAAGGGGACGTCAAACTGTGACGGGGTGTTGCAGGCTCGGTGTATGTTAATTACTCGGCCAGGGAGCAGTTTTTGAAGTTTCTCGCGCGTGTTTTCTGAAAGTTGCTGTGAGCTAGCCCTGTTTTGGTAATTTTGTATGAGTTTGTCTGCCTCTTCTATGGGGTGTTGGTATTTGGGAGTGGAGCGTTGGGCTTTTCCTTGTGAGATTTTAATCTTCCTCCACAGATCACTGAGTGACGTGTGGGCATTCATAGATGAACACCACTCCATCCATTTTTCAGTTTTGATTTTCTTAGTGCCTTCTTTTGCTGCTCTTAGTGCTGCCCTGAGGAGGTCCTTTGTAGCCTCTGTGTTGTGTCTTCTGTGTAATTTTCTCGCATGATTGATTCGATGGTTGTATTCTCGTACTCTAAAGTCATAGAACCACCAGTCTTTGTGTTTTCTATCAGTGTGTTTGCAGAGTGGAATTGCCTGATTGGCAGCTGTTTGGAAGGCAAGAGCAAGCTGTTCCTCAGCTTCCTGAATGGTTTGTGGTATTTCTTTATTCTCGTAAAAGGTTGTGAAGGCTTTTTGAAATTTGTCCCAGTCCGCCTTGGTGATATTCCAGCGTGGTGGTGATGGCTGCATGGTAATGAGCGGGCATGGGATGGTCGTGATCGTGGCGAAGTGGTCACTAGCTAGGTGGTCATGAATGCTCCAGGAAGATCCCGTGTGAAGATGGTGTGACACCCATGTGAGATCCAGGACTCCTCCATCAATGTGTGTTGGTTCATAGGTGTTCATGAGGCAAGCTTCAGGAACATTCTGCATGACTGCTGTTAGATGGTGTCCACGTCTGTTATTCCTGCTCCTCGACCCTAATATTTCGTGGTGAGCGTTTAAATCCCCTCCGATGATTGTTGGCGTGGTGGTGCAGAGGGCCAGTACCTCGCTGACGTCAAGCCCTGGGTTGTGTGGTGCGCTATAGAGGTTATATACGGTGATTTATCTGTCCTCTATCTTCACTGTTACTCCTATTACCTCCACTCCTTCCTCACAGTGAATCGGATGTTCAATAAGTTTACTCTCAATGGATGTTTTTACAAGGATGCTGCATCCCCGGGACTGCCCTTCTGCAAAGTGTGAGTGGTAAGCTCTGTAGCCAGCGAATCTTATTGTGGCGTTTCCTGGTAGCAAAGTTTCCTGGAGGATGATGATATTTCTGCTGTTTTCCCTTGCGTCTGCCATGAGGAGATATTGTTTTCCCCTAACGCTGTTGACGTTCCATTGCAGGATTTGGAACGAACCTGTCCTTCTGTGATGCCGAGTGCTGTCTTCTCCCTCTCTATCTGAGCGCACGCTGGTGTTGCGCCTTTGTTGTTCTCGGTTGGTGGTGGGTTCGAGGGCCTGTGGGTGGGGCGTGGTTGCGTCTGGGTGTGTGGTGGAATTGCCAGCTTGTTTACCATCTTTGCCAGCCATCTTTATGCCATCTTTCTGCCATCTTTGCCAGCTCCTCTTGTGGCACCTGCTTGCCAATCATGGTGACTATGGCCGTGGCAAAGGTTTGGAACATATCTTTCAGTTCGCTTTTGGAGATCGTTATTACGTCTTGTTTCTGTGGAGGCGGTGGGGTGGCTTGTCGAGCTTTGGATTGTTGCATTTGGACGCGTTGCCTGGGGCGACTGCCTGATCTTGGCTGAGCTGCAGCTTGTCCTAGGGCAGGGAACTCGGTCGCTGGTGGCATCAGTGCTTCCTCCTCCTCTTCTCGCTGAATCGTTTTCTTGCCCCCCAGGTGGAAGTGGCAGCAAGTGCTGGTCCGTTTTGAAAGGCTGGGCTGTTCGCCAGGGAAGGCCTGTGCTTCACCATCCAAGTTTTCTGTGCCTCCTTCTGGGTCGTGACGAGGCCTTGTCTGGTGCCACAGTTTTTGTTCCACGCATGGTGGCTTTGCTGGCAGTTGGGCACTTTGCTGTCGTCTATTGACCGGCTTTGTGTTTGTTGATACACTCCTCCGTTTCGTGCTGGCCTGTGCATACCCCACATCTGCTGGGGAGAGTGCAGCTGGCGCGGTGGTGGCCGAAACGTTGGCACCTGAAACATCTTAAGGGTTCTCGGCTGAAAGGTCTCGTATAAAAAGTCCCCCAGCTGCCCAGCTCCAAGAAGCCTGGTAGAGGTCCATCCACCGTGATGGCTACTTGCTTTGTCAGCTCTCCATTTTTCATGGTGCATCTTTTCGCAGTGAGAATCTGAGGGTGTTTCAAGATCGGTGAGAGAGGCATGAGGAGGGGGTAGCGCAGTAAGACGCCGTGTGACGTCCTCCCTTCTGCTGGGCGCAGCTCTATCTCCTTCCCATGAATTTCTTTCATGTCTCTCAGCTGAGTGTAAATTTCCATGGAGGCTGGGGTTACCATGACTTGCCCTGTGTGGAGGGATTTCAGTGATATTTTCTTGGTCCCCAGGTGTGCTTCCAGAGCCTCTGCAACATCTAAGGGGGAGGCAAAGCCGGCTGTCGGTGGTATGATGAGTTTGGGGATTCCCTGAGCTGCGGTGTTCCTGGGCTCGTCTTTTGGTTGAGCCTGATCTTCTTGGGCCTGCGAGGGTGTTGCTGTCTCGCCTCCTGCTTTGCTTTCTTCGAATTTAGTTTTGCGTGCTCGACGATACTCCCGTCCTTGCAGGCGGAAGCCGTCATCATCTTCATGAGTCATCATGTCTGAGGTGGAGGGTGAAGACTCGCGGTGGGTTTTTTCGTAGGCGTGGCATTTGTTCGGTGGACTGATCTCATCCTCTTCAGAGTCATTGTGGTGGCCCCTCTTTGTCCTCTCGACACTCATGGAGTGGTCATCACGTGCAGCAGATCTTGACTTGTCAGCAGCGGGGTCTCGGCCTGATTCCATTCTGGGATAGCGTGGAACCGGGGTCTCGGTGATGGACTTCCTCCTGGTACACGAAGACGTCTTCTCGCGTACCATGCTTTCTACTGGGGGTTAGCAAATCTTCGTGAGTGTGTGTGTGCGTGTGTGTGAGTGTGCGTTGGTGGGTATGTGATAACCCTGCCTTGCAGTTGGCGGTTGCTAGCGAACTGTCCATTTAACAACAGTCGTAACAGTCCCGCCCTGCTTAATAGCTAAAAACTGAGAAGTAGAGAAGACCCTCTTAAGCAAGAGAGAGAGAGAGAGAGAGAGAGAGAGAGAGAATCAGAATCAGAATCAGAATCAGATATTTATTCCATTATACAATGGTTATTCTTACGTACATATAACAGATTAAGACATTCAATTTGAGTGCAGTCATGTCCACTCTGATACATAATCTACATTTTGTCTTCACACCATCTCATGACTGGTGCACGTTATTACGAAGATAAAATTATGGTTAAAATAGATGCTAAAATGTAAAATACAAAGAATAAAATGTAAGTAAAATAACAGATAAAAATAAAATAACAACAGATAAAAGATTAAAAAATCGTAAGTCAGCATATAATAAGTTAAATTTGCCCCTCACATTGCGAAATATAAAAGTCCATGTAAGAAAGTTGTGCTGGTGGTTTACACACTGAATTGTTTGTTGAATAGATAAGTGTGCAGTAGTTTTTTATAAGTTCTAATGGAGGGTGCATTCCTTATATGAGGAGGAAGGCTGTTCCAGAATCTTGGTCCAGCAGCCAGTAGTGATCTCGCTCCAGTACAGGTGTTAGTCTTTGGTTCATACATGTTGTGCTGTTGTCTGGTGGGGACACTACACACCTCACTCACTTTCGGCATGGGGAATAAATAGGTAGGAATATTACCATGAATAATGTTGTACATAATGATACCTAATTCGTATTTGTATTTTTGGTGTACTTTTAGCCAGCCACATTCTCTTAAAAAAGGTGTAGCGTGATCAAATTTAGCACCGTTGCCTAGTGCAACTTTCGCTGCAAAGTTTTGAAGTTTTTGCACTTGTTGTGTATGAGTGATATTTGCAGTTCCCCAAATCTTTATTCCATAATTAATTATGCTTAGCACTAACGTGTTCATGAGAGTAGTTCTCGTCCTCCTATTAAAACAGTCCTTACTCTTATTTATGTACAAAATTGTGCTAAAAATTTTCTTATTTATTTTATTGATATGAGTATTAAAAGTCATGTGGGAATCAAAGTATACACCCAAGTTTTTAAGGGAACTGCTGGGGAGTATGTTAGTGTGATCTACTTGTAGGCACGTGTCAGGTGGGATCTGAGATATAAGACCTCTGCTGCCGACAAACATGCATTGTGTCTTTGTCGTGTTGAGCAGCAAACCATTCATGTGAAAATATGCCTTAGCTTGAGACAGAGCCACTTCTCCCTGTGAACGAGATCTTGAATATTCGCTACTTCTCCAGTGTGGATGAGCTGCGTGTCATCTGCGTACTGTATGACCTGGCAGTCGGGGATGTGCTGCGAGAGGTCATTTACAAATATAGAAAACAATATTGGACCGAGCACTGATCCTTGAGGAACACCATAAGCAACTTCAAGTTTATTAGAAATATGTTTACCAATTTTGACTGACTGAGTTCTTTTGAGAAGGTAGCTTTGGAACCAAAAGGAATCGACTCTTAACATTCTTAGTTTCCTTAATAATATTTCATGATTAACGCTGTCGAAAGCTTTTGATAAGTCACACAGCGTTACTAATGAAATGTTTCTCCTGTCAATAGTATCGAATAGTGAATTGGACAGAGTAAGCAGAGCGCTTTCTGTAGAAAGCTTAGGTCTGAAGCCATGTTGCGTATCACTGAGGAGGTGATTGCTTTCAAGGTGTGAGGTGAGTTGAGCAGCAATAACCTTTTCAAGAACTTTTGAGATAATTGGAAGAAGTGATATGGGTCTATAGTTTTTCGGTTCCATAGCGTCTCCTGTTTTAAAAATGGGTACTACTAAAGCGTGTTTCCAAGATTCTGGGAAATTTCCTGTTGCAATTGACGAATTAATTATACATGTAAGATACGGAATAATTATAGGCAGTGATTCTTTTATAAATCGAAGTGAGATATTATCAGAGCCACAAGAAGAAGTGTTTTTTAAATGTTTTATTATCAATATAATGGTATTGCTGTCAGTTGGCTGAGGTCTAAACATGCTACAGGATGGACCGCTGGTGTTATTGTTGTTGGGTACAGGCACATTCTGATTATGCTCGCTATTTTGGTGTGTTTTTCAAAGGTAATTTTCCCAACATTAGCAAAAATTTATTGAAACTTTCCACTTTCTTTCTCAGTGTTTCCTCATCTTTATCAATTTCTAGCGTAGCTTTGCATATATCTTTGGAGATAACCTGGTTTAATATTTTCCACGTGGCAGCACTATTCCCTCTGTTGCTCTCAAGCTTGTTGCTGTAATACTCTGATTTAGATTTTTTTATTGACATTTTCACTTCTTTTTTAAGTTCCTTATACGTGGACTGTAGGTTTACGTTAGACCTGTCATTTTAAGATTTATTTGTGCTGCATCTCGCTCGTGCATCAGTGCTCGTAAGTGCTCGTTCATCCAGGGGGCGAAGGGCCTTCTCACTTCTCTTGTGACGAGAGGAGCACACTTGTTTAAACAGTTATTGAAAATGCTTGTAAATATATTGACTTGGGTGTCAACATTGTCTGTTATGAATATATTATTCAACGTTTGAGTTTCTTGACTTAGTAAATCGCATATTGTTTCAGATGAGTAAGATGTTAGATCGCGAAATGTTTTTACTACAGGTGGACGCTTTGTCTTTTTTAAGTTTACAGTCACGCTGATGAGCTCGTGGTCGCCAACAGGACACGGCATTGTGTCTGTGTGTAATATGGACTGGGTCTTATTGGTAACTATTAAGTCTATGAGGGTGGCAGAAGTGGGGGTGATTCTCGTGGGTTTACTAATTACCTGTGTCAATTTGGTGTTAAAGATAATTTGCTTCATCTTACTATTATCACATAAAACATTGTCATTAAAATCTCCTAAAATATAAAATGGCTTATCTTTTAAGCTAACATATCTAATAACATCCGTTATATAGTCATAAGATTCACAGCGAGCTTTTGGGTGTCGGTACAGGCAGCCAATTATAACACTGGGAAACTTGCTGCTCTGCACTGTCACCCACACGTCCTCAACACCTTGCGCTCTTACAATGTCGATTTCGAGTGGAACTACCGTAAATACATCTCTGATATATATACAAACACCTCCTCCCCTACCTTTATCGCATCTGTACACTTTGTATTCGGGTATGTATATATAATCGTCAGGAAAATCGTTACACAACCATGTCTCACTAATACATAGTACATCTAGTTCCTTTTCCCTTACAAGGAGCTCTATCTCTTCTTTGCAACCTAACAAGCTTTGGGCATTAATGTGAGCAATTGTTATTTTGTTCCTTGGTTTGGGAGACATGCCGGCCCTACCTTCTTCGCCGAGTTCCTATTTGGTGTAAAGGTGACACAACTTCTGCTTATGACCTAATCTATGACATAATTCACATTTGAGTCTGTGGTCAAAACGACATGTATCTTGGCGATGGTTGTGTTCACCACAATTGTAACAGCCGTAACTATACTTCCCACGTGTTGATGTGTATGCAGTGTGGTGCGAGTTGTACAATGTTTGTGGGCGAGTGTAGTGTGTGTTGTGAGGCGTGTAAGGCTGTGTGTAGTGTGTGCTGTGTAGTGTGTGGGACTGTGAGTTGTAGTTTCTATGAGGTCTGAAAAGCTGTGTATTGTGAGCATTGTGTGATACTTGGTGCTGTGTGTAATGTGCGTTGTGTGGTGTATGGGATTGTGCATAATGATTGTAGTGTGGTACACGAGGCTGTGTGTGGTGTATATTTTGTGGTGCGCGGGGTTGTGTGTTACATGTGTATCTTGGTGTGTTGGATTGCGTGTTGTTCGTAATGTCACGTGTACTCGTATATGAACGTCCAAGGTGCGGTCTGTGTGGATGAGCGTTGTGTGTGTGTTGCATTATGTGGGGTTGTGCATCTAGTGTGCTGTATGGTGTGTAGTGGTGAGTGTAATGTGTGACATTAGGTGCATGGGGATGTATGGAAGTGGATCCCATATCGTGGCGGCCCAAATCAATCTCGAATAACTCAGGAGATCTACCGGAGCTGCCATCGGCACTCCCTGTCATCCACCGTTCTCCCCAGCCCGCATCCACATTGTGCGATGGACTTCTTTTTACTGCTGCAGCGTAAGAGTGTGGCTGTGTTCTTGGCGATGTTGACGTTGCGTGCTGGGGAGTGGGCAGCAGTGGAGGTTTGTGAGTGGCTGCGTTAGGCGGGATAGATGTGGTGAGAGTATGTTGAAGCTGAGGTCTGGCACCGATGTGCGTGTCTCCATGAGTGTTGAGGAAGACATTTGGCTGCCTCTGGATACTTGCCCAGTTTTTACATAAGTGAAACCCCGAACACTGTTTTTCAAGAGCACTTAGCAACTTAATGACACCCATTCTATTTAATGTGCAAGGTTTTCTGTTCTCTATGTCAAAGCACCATTCATCCACATTTCCAGTCCCCAGGATGAACTCTGGAGCTGTTTTAACTATATTAACACCATTCGCTTCTCCCCACTCGATTAATCGCTCATTATAGTATTTAACTTTGGCTTGAAATTCCTGTGGTTCTGGCACTGGCACAACCTGACATACATGAATTTTCATTTCGCTATTTTCTCTTTGAGATCACTGATTAAAGAGCCTAGGTGATCAAGGATTATTTCAGCGGGTAACTCTTCAAGGATATCGTACACACCGCCAAGAATCACACATTCAGAGGGAGCACTTTGTAATTTTTCAGTTACCCAGCTACGTAACAGATCAATGTTCGCGTGCGCTATTGTTTTCACTCTACACTTGTCACCCAGATCAGAGCGAAGGACTCGTTAGGTGTTGGTGTCTCCTAAGAGGAGACATTCAGTTGAGGCTGTAGCGTCTGAAGCTGCGTCTTGCGGTCTGCTTTTGTTTTCATGTTCCAGGTCGGCAATGCGTTGTTGTAAGAGATGAATTGTGCAGTAGGCTGTCTTCACTTCTGCGTTAAGTAGCTCAATTTCAGAATCTTTTATCTCGAGTTTTGACTTAATTAATTTGATGTCATCATAAATATTCTGCAGCTGATTCCTCTCCTGGTCACTCATGTCGTGGTGGTGAGTTGGCAGGGATGGATGCGTGTCGTCTGTGGTGAGCTGCTGTGTATCGTCTGCTGGGGGTTGCCTACTGCCATTTTCTATGAGTGTTTCTTGGGGGTCTATGGTAGATGCTTCATTGACTGTATGAGGAATGTAACTTGGTTGTGTGGCTTCGCTATCAGGTGATAGCTCGTCGTCACTAGATGTCGGTTGTGCTTCACGGGAAGGTGGATGGTTTAGGACTTCAGTCACTGCAGACATTGGTGTAACATCAGGCTGGATAAGTTGTCTGGCAGGCGATGAGCGTGACTGAGTCCTTGCCTGCGATGTCTGTAGGGTTTGGGAGGACTGCTGCACTGTATTCATGATCATATCTATGAGTTCGTTCTTCTTAAACCATACTTTTGTTATTCCTAAATCACGACATCGTTTCTGGAGGTCTGCTTTGTGAAATTTGTTCAGGTTTTCCCTCGTTGGCAACTGTGACAGTGGCTCGCTGGTGTTTTGCTCATGACCTGTTTGTGTAACATGATATTCTTGACTTATGTGACTATCTGCAGACATTATTACGTGGCAGGTCAAAAATTATTCTTTATAGCAGATGATGAACAGGATTGTGTGTTTTGTAGTGCTTATATTCTCTCTCTCTTATCGAAGGTTCGCTCTGCGCATGCGCAGAAACTGGGGTGAGGGACGAGGGGTTTGAGACAAGGCTCCAGATTTTTAGCCTTAAAATATGGCAAAGTCCAAATGACCCTTTCTTGATCTATAGCATTAATGCATCTGTACACACTCACGCACCTGTAACTCAAGCATGTGGTCCATTGAGGCTTTCGTTTCCTTGAATATTGCAGGAAACATTGGGAGCACCACCACCCAGTTGTTGTTGTTATCAGAGAGAGAGAGTGGACATCGTGCCGACGTCACCCATGGCCGCCCTACGAACCACGTCTTCGCCATCGACTCGACTACGACCATACCGTGTCGGCCTGCTGGCTGCATGGTTCACATATTACGACTACTACCGAGCAAGACATTCCTGTGCGCCACTATCTGTGACTCCACACTTAAAAAGTGACAAAACAATGACAATAAGGAACATTTCAGTGTATATATAGCTATCTTTCTTTTTACCTGTAGCACATCCACAGCAGCACGGGTGATTTTCCTCCGGGAGCTCCGGTTTCCACCCAGAAGGCATCTCTGCTGCTGTGGGAAGGTGTAATTAGTCATATGTATATACTTCTAGCCTTTCTTGTAAACTGTGTAAATAATGTATGTCTTTCTTGTTGACTCTGTAAATATTGTATGTAATAAGGTATAATGTAACCCTCCCCCTTCTCACTCTCTCACAGCAGTATGGGTGGTTTTCCTCAGGGAACTCCGGTTTCCACCCTTGCCCCCATCGTACTGCCCTGTGACATTCATTACCTTACAGCAGCAGGCCAGAACGCCCGGCAACTTTTTTCTCTCCTACTGTATTTTTATATTTTCTCGCTTTTTCTTCCAGTGTACCAGTCTCGGTACACTCTACCCCTTCTAATGTAACCCCTTAACTTAATAATAAACTTGGTGCAACACACGAGCGACCACCGGCTCACCATGGCAAGACCAGACCACCAACATGGTCTTGTAAAATGGTACAATATTAAGGCCGGGTACGGATTCATCACGCTCCAACAGTCTGGGAAGGATGTCTTCGTTCACGCCACAGGCCTCACAAG
>NC_059285.1:25857488-25896178 GCF_017591435.1 Portunus trituberculatus
CCCGTCCAATCGTAAGGCAAGGTTGGGCCCCGGCAAACCGTATTTAATGAAGTGCCAACCTAAGCGCTCTACTCGCCCAACTGTTCGTTCCGAGCGGCAGTAACTTACTTACTTCCTTACTTACTCACCATGGCACGTACTAAGCAAACGGCCCGCAAGTCCACCGGTTGCAAGGCGCCCCGCAAGCAGCTTGCCACGAAGGCAGCTCACAAATCTGCTCCTGCCACTGGAGGTGTCAAGAAGCCCCACCGTTACAGGCCAGGAACCGTGGCCCTCCGTGAGATCCGCCGTTATCAGAAGAGCACCGAACTGCTTATCAGGAAGCTGCCTTTCCAGCGCTTGGTGCGTGAACAGGATTTCAAGACTGACCTCCGCTTCCAGTCTTCCGCTGTCATGGCCCTCCAGGAAGCTTCCGAGGCTTATCTTGTGGGTCTCTTTGAAGACACTAACCTGTGCGCCATCCACGCCAAGCGTGTCACTATCATGCCTAAGGACATCCAGCTGGCTCGTCGAATCCGTGGCGAGCGTGCCTAATAAGTGTGTCATCCAAGGCAAGCAAGCAACAACAAAAAATATCTAGGCCCTCTTCAGGGCCAAAGGTGCTTTATCTAAAGAGAATAATATTACATAGACCATGAATGGGTTGCCTTTGATCCGTATGGTCGAGCGATTTCCTGATTAGAAGTCTTTCTCTCTCTCTCTCTCTCTCTCTCTCTCTCTCTCTCTCTCTCTCTCTCTCTCTCTCTCTCTCTCTCTCTCTCTCTCTATATATATATATATATATATATATATATATATATATATATATATATATATATATATATATATATATATATATATATATATATATATATATATATATATATATATATATATATATATATATATATATATATATATATAATAACTGTGTGTTTCCTGAGCTTTGTGTGATGAAGACCGTTATGATACTGAAATAGGAGGTATCATCATCATCATTAATCAAGAAGAAGAAGAGCATGAATGCACCCACCCTCCAAAGCCTGCCTGCCGTGATTAGTATCGTACGTACACTTAATCATCATCATCATACTACTACTACTACTACTACTACTACTACTACTACTACTACTACTAATACTACTACTACGGGCTGCTGTTGTTGTGCAGTGGATGATGGATCTCTTTGCTCTGACTCGGTTGCGAGCCTCATTAATGACGAGCCAGCCATCTAGCTCATCCATCCATCCATCCGGCTTTGTGCACCAGCGGCGACCACCATCCACACTTGTCTATATTGTGTCTTCTTTTTTTTGGATTCAGGTGTGGCTCCTATGGCGCCGGGTAGGGTTTGAATACTGTGTGACAGCAGTTGCTCTTTTTTCTTCTTCCCCCCCTTCTAGCTGACTGACAGTTAGTTTACTTGGAGGAGGTGTACTTGGTGACAGCCTTGGTGCCCTCAGAGACGGCGTGCTTTGCCAGTTCGCCGGGCAAAAGGAGATGGACGGCAGTCTGGATCTCCCGGCTGGTGATGGTGGAGCGCTTGTTCTAGTGTGCCAGGCGGGATGCCTCGGCAGCGATGCGCTCGAAAATGTCGTTCACGAAAGAGTTCATGATTGACATAGCCTTGGAGGACACGCCAGTGTCGGGGTGGACCTGCTTGAGCACCTTGTAGATGTAGATGGAGTAGCTTTCCTTCCTCCTCCGGTTCTTCTTCTTGTCCCCTTTGGCTATGGCCTTCTGAGCCTTGCCAGCCTTCTTGGCAGCCTTTTCTGATGCTTTGTGAGGCATGGTAGTAACGGCGTCGTTCAATTTGCGAAGAGTTGTGTTGTGTTGCACAGTAACAGTAACAGTAAGGGTGGGATAAATAGTGGGGGGAAAATAAGAGATGAGTGGAAGAAAATAGTGGAGATGAAAAGAGAAGAAATATGGTAGAAGGGAGTAAAGTTGGCGGGCGAACCGCCTTGCTGATCTTTCAATGTGTTTACTGTCTTAGCCAGTCAGCTGTCGGGGTTGCTCAGCGATGTCTGATCTTGAGTAGGGAGCGGAGTTGAAGCTTGAGGTTTTTTTTCATCTTTATTTTATAAGTTTATTATAAGTTTATTGTAAGTTTAGTTGGGAAAATTTTTTCTGGGTTGTTGGTGTTGTTAAGTGTAAATAGGATATGGTGGTTCGCTTGAAAGGTTGTTTATAGGTTTTCTGAACCATGGGTGATCTTTGCTGTGTTCGTGTTCTTGTATGATATTGTTGAATGTGATGTCTCTGAGTGTGTGTGTAAGTGTGTGTAGTGTTTTGTTTCCTCTGTTGAACAGTGTGATGTTGATGGATGTTATATTTGCAAGTGTGTGCAGCTCTTCGGTGGTGTGACTGTATGGGTGCCTGATATCGAAAGCAAATCGGAGTGCTTTGTTTTGTTTCTATTGTAATTTATTTACTTGGAATTTAGATAGTGCGTTGAGGGCGTAAGCAGGATATGTTAGAATTGGGAGCACGCACGCTTTTACTAGGTGTAGCTTTATGTTGTTGTTCAGTGTTTAAAAACGTCTCATGGTGTCGATGGCTATCTGGACTTTTCTTGTTATTTCATGGACATGTTTCGCGTAACCGCTTCTACCAAGCGTAAGTCCTAATACTTTTGCCTCTGATGCATATGGTATGTTGTTTCCATTTATGTTAACTGGTTTTAGTTTTCTTGATGTTATGGGGAGGAGTGTGAATTTCTGCGTGTTTGTTTTAATTTTCCATTTATGTTCAAAGGTGTTGATGTTTTTAATTTCTTTTTCAATACTTTTGGCAAACATGTTCTTGGACTTCCCAGCGTATGTGATGATTTGTGTTATGTCGTCTGCGTATATAATGTGTGTGCTGTCTGTGATAGGTGTAGGTGTGTCGTGTGTGTATAATGTGTATAGAGTAGGCGAGATTGAGCTTCCTTGAGGCACCCCGCTGAGTAGTTGGAATGGTGGGCCTGTGTAGTTGTGTAGAGATATGACTGTTGTGCGATTGTCTAGAAAGCTACACAGTAATTTTTTAAGTAGCGATGGCATGCCGGTGTTGTTGATTTTGAATTTTAATCCCTTTTGCCATACCTTATCGAAAGCTTTTGATACATCGCGGAGAGCTATGCAGCATTGCTTTCTCTCCGCGAGTGTTTTGCCTAATACTTTTGTTAAGGTAGCGGTTGCTGTGTCCGTGGAGCGAGCGGGGCGGAATCCGTGCTGTGTATTAGGAGGGTGTTGTTTGTTTCGAGGTATGTGCGTGTTCTCTTGTTAATGATTTTCTCGTATATTTTTTCCCGGGACTTCAAGGAGGGAGATGGGGCGGTAATTGATTGGGTCTGTGGTGTTTCTGCCTAGTTTTGGTAGTAGAACTAGTTTGGCATGTTTAAAGGGACGGGGGAAGTAACCCATAGAGAGGGAGATATTTAGTAATTTAGTGTAGCATTCAAGAGCTACTTCTGGTAGGTGTTGGAGTATTGTTTTGTTTATTTTTGTCTCGCCTGGGGTGTTATTCCTTAATGTTTTGATGGTTTGTTTGATGTTGTGGGGTGTGATATGCTGTGTGTAGTAGTTGTCTGTGTTGAGTCTGTGTGGGTCGCCTAGTTTATATGGATGTATTTGCTCTGCGTGTATGTTATAATATTCGTCCACCATTCGTTCTGTTGTTTGGTCATATTGTTGGTTTTCTTGTGGGCTTATTCTGAAGACATTCTTCCATATCTCTCTGAAAATAACCTCCTTGTCTTCAGGTTTAAAGATTTTCTGGTTGTTGTTAATTAAGTAAGGTGCTGGTGTGGATGGATTGCCTTTTAATATTTTGATGTTGTGCCAGAATTTTTGGGGGCTCGAATGGAGAGTATTAAGTGATTTTATTTTGTTTTCCCAGTTTACTTTGTTTTGTGATTTGCATTCCTCGGTAATGTATTGTCTGATCTTTTTGTAGGCAATGTATGTTGTGTATGTCCATCCTTGTCAAGTAGTCTTTTTGCCCAGAATTGTAAATCTTTAATTTTGTTGTTGTAGATTGGTTTTAGAATGGTCTTTTTGTTGGAGGTGGGGATAGCTTGTGTCATGGAGTATTTTATTGCGTTGATCCACTGTTCTATAGAGGAGTCTAGTGTGTTTTGTGTGATGTCTGGTTGCGTGTTTATGTCTTGTGTTTTTAAAGTGGTTATTTCCTGAAATTTTTCCCAGTCTGCTTTATGTATATTATATGTTGGAGATGAGTGTATGTGTATGGGTTGTGATGTGATGGTGATGATGATGTGGAGGTGATCAGAAGGGGTGGTAGGTCCTTGTTGGGTGTGTATGTTGTGGTATGTGTGGCTGTTGGCGAATATAGTGTTGGTGTGGTGGCTGCGTTGTGTGAGAGGTAGGTAGGAAAGTTGGGGCCTAAGTGTTGTAACTGATTTAGTTGTATCATCTTCATGAGTGATTTCCCTACTGTGTTGCTTGGTCTGTTGTCAAGTGATGGGAGATGAGCATTCAGGTCGCCAATGATATATGTGGGTTGTGATTGTTTGGCTATGGTGTGGAAATCTGTGAATGGTAGGTAGGGTCGTCTCGGGGGGAGGTACGTGGTGGCTATATTGACTGGTCCCGTGCTGGTGTCTAATGTAATATGTAGTATGTCTGTGTCGAAGTTGTCTTTAAGTGAGTGTCTTATGTTTTTCTTGATGAGGATGGCAGATCCATCGTGTGGTTCTCCAGATGAGTTGATGGTGTATGTGTGGTATGTGTGTAGTTTTATGTGTTCGTTTTGTGGCAGGCCGTGACTATTTAGCAGTAGTACATCGGGATTTAATTCCCTGTATAGGTTTGAAAGTGTGTTTTTGTTGGTTTTCCAGGTGTGTACGTTGTGCTGTAATAAGGTGATTGTGTGTCTGTTATCCATAGTGTTTTGTTTGTATCTGCTGGTGTTGAACGTGGTGTGGTTTCTGTGAATGACTTTATTTGTTTGTCGTACGGGTTACTTTTATCTGGGTGTTGCTTTCTTGCTCTACACCACAGCGGATCTTATTAAAGATGGCAGTGTCCAAGGTAGTCCACACCCCTGAAAAATAAATTTTGTTGTTAGCGATCAGGTTGAGGATCTAGTTGTCTGAGTATGATGTAGAGGTGTACGTGAATTTATATATTCCTTTTTTTATATTATTTTTGATCTCGGTTGGTTCTGGTTCATCTGGCCATCCAACTGTTCTTTTGGTTATTAGTTTTAGTCCAATATTTTTCCCTTGGATTTTTGGTGTGTTAGTTTATTTGTTTCTGGAGCTTGTGTTGTGATGAGTGTGTCATCATTCTCATCCTCTATGTTGCACCCAAAGATTTCAAAGATTTATTAAGAAAAGGGGGGGGAGATACAAAACAAGGGGTGGTACAGTACAAGATGCAAAGAAATTAGAGATACAGAAAGACAGGAGAAGAGAAAAGTTGCTGGGCGGTCCTGCTTGCTGTTTTTCCTCATTAGAGTTGAGCATAACAAAAAGGAACACAAAGGTAGGTAAATGTCATCCAGAACACATTGAAATATGGTAAAAACAAAACAATTAATCTAGTACATAAAGAGAAGGAGTAGAAACAAGATGATTACATATGATATGGAAATGGGTTTGCCATTGCTGGAACTCTACACTACACTGCGTTGCGCGGTTTCACTTTTTGCCTCGTCGTCTAGGTGGAAGTCTGGTGGGCTGGTGGTCATTCTCGGCCTGGTTCGATGCAACGGGTGTTTTGGTGGGAGAGGTACGCTGGTGTCGCCGCCCTGCAGTCCTCCATCCTCCGTTGTCGTCCTCGGGAGGAGGCGGTGGTTTGTCGTCGTCCTCATCCTCGTCGTCGTCGTCGTCGGTGCCTTTTCTCGCCTTGCCAATACCTATGGGTGGTAGTTTGATGCCTGGGACAGCTTCCAGCATTTTATCCCACACCGCCACGAGTGAGCGCCTTTGAGCTTGGGATAATCCTTGAGGTTTCTCTTGGGCTGATGTATATGGCTGTACTATCCTGCAGACTGCGGCGGGGAGGTGGCTTGACTTTTCGCGTGGTTGCTGCGCGGACTATTTTGTTGGCTGTGGCGGGAGGTGGCTTGACTTTCCGTGCGTTTGCTTCGGGGGGTTCAACTATCCTGTAGACAGCGGCGGGAGGTGGCTCGTCTTCCCTCGTGGTTGCTGCGGGGCGAGGAGTGTTGGTAGCTGCGGGGAGAGGTCTGGGTGACAGAGAACCTTTACTGTCGTCGGCTGAGGCGTTCTCATGTTCGGTCTCCTCACTATCACCGTCGTCTTCGTCCCCCTCGTCGTTCTCTTCTTCTTCTTCTTCCTCCTCGTCTTCGTCTTCTTCTTCTGTCGCTGCTTCCTCCTCTTCCTCCTTTTGTGGTTGGCGGGTGCATCGGACATCGTCATCTTCATCTTGCGCCTCTCTACGGTGGTCTCTGGGGACGGGACGGCGTGTGGGCCTCATCTTGGAGCGAGTTGGGGCGGAAAAGACGCTCAGAGGTATGGAGATCACAGGGAGCCCATTGTGCTGCAGGAGGATCGGTATGAGCTCTGGTAGGCGGCGAAGATTTGACCCTGCAATGGCTTTTGCTGCGTATATGCACGCGCAAATTTTTGCTGGGACGTCCTCCTCCTCTCCAGCTTTGCGTGATGACGGCGGCTTTTCCATCGGTAGGCGGGTAGGGGGTTTGCTCCAAGCCACATCACTGGCGTCGAGTCCTTTGTCGCTTTGACGGAGATTAAGAATGACACGGTCCCCTTCTCTTGGTGGATTCTCCTTAAGGGACCTTGTGAGGCCTGTGGCGTGAACGAAGACATCCTTCCCAGACTGTTGGAGCGTGATGAATCCGTACCCGGCCTTAATATTGTACCATTTTAAAAGACCATGTTGGTGGTCTGGTCTTGCCATGGTGAGCCGGTGGTCGGTGTGTTGCACCAAGTTTATTATTAAGTAAAGGGGTTACATTAGAAGGGGTAGAGTGTACCGAGACTGGTACACTGGAAGAAAAAGCGAGAAAATATAAAAATACAGTAGGAGAGAAAAAAGTTGCCGGGCGTTCTGGCCTGCTGCTGTAAGGTAATGAATGTCACAGGGCAGTACGATGGGGGCAAGGGTGGAAACCGGAGTTCCCGGAGAAAAACCACCCATACTGCTGTGAGAGAGTGAGAAGGGGGAGGGTTGCATTATACCTTATTACATACAATATTTACAGAGTCAACAAGAAAGACATACATTATTTACACAGTTTACAAGAAAGGCTAGAAGTATATACATATGACTAATTACACCTTCCCACAGCAGCAGAGATGCCTTCTGGGTGGAAACCGGAGCTCCCGGAGGAAAATCACCCGTGCTGCTGTGGATGTGCTACAGGTAAAAAGAAAGATAGCTATATATACACTGAAATGTTCCTTATTGTCATTGTTTTGTCACTTTTTAAGTGTGGAGTCACAGATAGTGGCGCACAGGAATGTCTTGCTCGGTAGTAGTCGTAATATGTGAACCATGCAGCCAGCAGGCCGACACGGTATGGTCGTAGTCGAGTCGATGGCGAAGACGTGGTTCGTAGGGCGGCCATGGGTGACGTCGGCACGATGTCCGTCCTGGCACGATCCCTCATCTGTGCGTCCCTGGAGCTCAGCCCCACTGCCGGGAGTTTTGCAAGCATCCCGGGGGTCAGGTACCCCTTGCTGGAACGTAGGCTAATGTTCCAACAACTCAGGGCGTAGGGTGTGAGAGGGGAGCCACACCGAAGGAACCGGCACTGGGGCTGCCGTCGGTGCCATCTGGAGATGACATCAGTCGTGGCAGATCCCCAAGGTGCCTTGTCTTCGTTGATCCGCTGCACAGTCATCTTCCTGGTCCTCGTCTCTCGATAGGCTGCAGGCTCTCTCTTCGTCAACATCAGCAGTTCGCGTTTCGTAGGTCGTTTGGCGGGATAAACAAGGCGTGGTGAAGTTCCTGTAAGTTATGTAATATCTACGAGTATAACATAGTAATAGGAGGGAAGCGTCAAAGGATACAGGTGATGAAATTTTTATATGGGGGTGGACTTATATGAAAATCACTCCATTTTCTAATTTTGCGATTTATGCACATATCCGGTAAAATCATGTAAAAAAAAAAAAAATCCGTCTAGAATTGTCGGTGGGATCCTTCTGTCCCTCTCTCACTCTCTCTCTCCCTCTCTCTCTCTCTCTCTCTCTCTCTCTCTCTCTCTCTCTCTCTCTCACTAGAATCACCGGCACAACAACATAATACCGAAGAACAGATCAAACTAACGAAAACCGAGCTAAAGGATCTCTTCACGTCTTTCGCCGGAGCACTCGCCTCGATGATGGGACACGAGATCCAGGAAGACAAGCTCTCACAGCTTGCAGACAATAATTATAAGGAAAAAACTGAGGAAGACGCCCAAGACAGCCAAGAGTTCACCAGCACCAACCCCAGCACCAACCCCAGCACCAGCACCAGCCCCAACACCAGCACCCCAACAACCCACCCGGAAGCTTCCGGCAGGGACAACACCAGCAACAGCGGCGATAGAGAAAGAGAAGGCGGCCCTGGGGCTCTCAGTGAGACCGAAAGAACAACGGAAGACGAACAAAGACCAATTAGACTCCTACAATGGAACATACGAGGACTCTCAGGAAATAAACATATGCTAACAGCAGAAATGAGGAAACTAAATATTGACGTGGTACTCCTACAAGAAACTATGATAAGGAATGGGACTTTCAGGACACTCAGGGGATATACTGAGTACCACAATCCGGCAGAGGAAGGTGCTGCAAATGGTACATCCATACTCGTTAAAAATACAATTCCCAGCAAGAAAATAGAGAACCCAGTGGACTGTGGAGAAGGAGTGGAAGTGCTGGCAGTCTCCATCACCCTAAACGACACACAATTTCTTAAATACAACATATATAACAAGCCTGGCAACACCAACATCGACACAACAGAACTGCTTGCACTCTGTGCCACAGAAAATATTTTCATAGGAGGAGACTTCAACGCCCACCACATAACTCTTGGATATAAGAAAAACAATAGGATCGGCCACCATATCGCAGAAACTTTACACAACATCCCAGAAACCAAACTCCTCAATACACAAGATCCAACTCACATTGCAGGAGGAGTGCTGGACCTCTCCATCACAAACAACATGCTTTATACACAAGCAAGCTGGTCGCTGCACCCTCACCTAGCAAGCGATCACTTCGCAACTCTCACAACCATCAACATTCCCCAACTGAGACAGCCTCCCAGAGAAGCAAAATGGAACCTAAAAAGAGCAAACTGGCCTCTCTACAGAGAACGCATACATTACTACCTCAGCACACTGCCACAAGAAAATACACTCGCCGACAGAGAACACAGACTTACCAAAGCCATACACAAGGCGGCGAACGACACAATACCAAAGACCAAACCACCCATCAACAACTTCAAAGATCGCTGGTATTACAATAAAGACGTCAAAGAATATAACCACAAAATAAACCAAGCAAGGAAACTACACAGGAGACATAACACAGACACCACCAAAGAACTCCTCAGAGCTGCGATCCAAATTGCAAAGGACGAAACCAAAGACATACAAAAGGAAAAATGGTTGAACTGGTGTGGCTCCATAGGCCGCAATACGAAATTAGGTGACATATGGCGGGATGTAAAGTCTCTTCAAGACTTCCCATTCATCCATACCCTACATCAGAAGCCAACAGACTTATAAATACATATGTAGACAGAAACAGCAGCGCACAACTACCACAAGAAACATGTAACACACTCAACCAGCTTAACACAACAAGACAAACCACTATTGACAGAGCATGTAATACAGTAACCGGCACTGACACACCCTTCACTCTACACGAACTCACCAACTGCCTTAAGAAACAAGACACCGCAGCTGGAGCCGACAAGATAACCTACAGGATGATCAGCGAGGGAGGCCCAGCTGTGCATCACGAGCTTCTGGAAATCATTAACCAATCCTTCGAGGAAAGCAGACTCCCTCCAGCCTGGAAGACAGCAATTATAGCACCTATCCCCAAACCGAAAGAACCAGGAAAAACTAGACCTATCTCCCTACTCAGCTGCCTGGGCAAGACCATGGAAAGAATGGTCCTAAATAGACTGAAATGGATCTTGGAAGACCTACACAAAAACATCTATGCCTATACAGATAACAGGGGCACGAAAGACTGTCTTATGGAAATGATCCATTCCACCTACAACAAAAAAGCAATCATCACCTTTATGGATCTTGAAAAAGCCTTCGAAACAGCTAACGCCTCTGCAATTCTAGAATCTCTCACACGGAAAGGAGTGGAAGGAAAACTACTCAGTTGGACGGCTGACTTCCTGCACGAAAGACAAGCTAAAGTCAGATATCAGGGAGCTCAATCAGCAACAAAGAAATTTGAAAACGGCACCCCACAAGGCAGTATACTCAGCCCTTTTCTCTTTAACATACTTGTAGAGAACATAGCCTCCCTAAACATCGGCGGAACCAAGTTCTTGGTGTACGCAGATGACATTGCAATCATTTCTACCGGCAGCAGGTATGAAAGGAGGGCAAGGGAGGCCGCAACAGCAGTAGATAATACATGCAAGAAGCTTGGCCTCAAGATTAATACCAACAAAACTCAAGCAATGCATATCGGCACCAGAACCAAACTAGCACCAATCACCATCCGGAACGAGCCAGTAGACTGGACCTTGTGTCACACATACCTGGGGGTCTGTATTGACACAAGGCTCAGCTTCAACGCCTACACAAATTCACTAAAAGAAAGGATAAATGAAAGGATCAGAATAATAAGAGGGATAACAGGCACCGAAGGAGGAGCAACACTACAAGTCCTGAGACTGTACTACATCCAAGCAGTCAGGTCTGTAATTGAATATGGAGCACCCTGCCTAGCTCTTGCCTCCCCTGCCAACCTTAAAACCTTGGAGGTGCTGCAAAACAATGCCCTCCGGATAATAACAGGCGCACCAAAATGGACACAAGTATGCACTCTCCAGGCTGAAACAAAAATACCGCCAATCACGACGAGACTTTACTCAACAAATGCCAGTCACCTAGCTAAGTTCATTCGCCAAAAGAATCTTGAACCACTCAATAACATAAAACAAGCTCTCGCACAAGACAGACAGCTCTTCCACAAATCCACATGGGCAACAACCATAAGTGACACACTGAAACATATAGATGCCCAAAATTACATCACACAACTCCAACAAGACAAACGACACGAAGAATACAGGAAATCACCGCCCTGGAGTGTAGCCCAATTCAAGACAAGCGTGACCGCCCTACCACTTGCCAAAGGACACATGGATGAAACAACACTAAAAAGAGCAGCTCAAGAAGCTCTACAAACAGCCCCGGTAGTAAACTCTGACGTCTACTACACGGACGGCTCCGTGGACCCAAACACCAAGCGTACTGCGGCAGCCTATATCTCACAGAACGTTACAGCGTTCTTCAGGCTTCCTGATGGAGCCTCCACGCTACAAGCAGAACTCGTTGCAATCCAACAGGCTCTCCGCGATGGCGAACAAGGACAAAAAAACGTAGTCATTCATACTGACTCCTTAGGAGCATAAAAGACAATGTAAACCTTATAACACATATAATAGCCAAAATTCAAAACATCAGGAGACAGGACAGACACGTTCACATAAACTGGATTCCCAGCCACGCGGGACTGACAGGAAATGAGGCAGCAGACCTTGCAGCAAATAATGCCACTAAACTACCCAACGTTACCATACACATTCCTACCAGCTTAACCCAAATAAAGAGTGCCCTTAAACTCAGAAGCAAAGACCACCTGCAGCGTAATCTGCAAGTTAGCGCACACGAGGGATCTCAGAGTGCAAAGTGGTACACAGAAACATCGAAAAACAAGACGAACTTCCCCAGGAACCTAACAAGAAAAGATCAAGTCGCTCTGTCCCGACTGAAGCTGGGATACAAGTGTCTCTCAGAGATCAAAGGCAATGTCCCAGACATATGCTGCCTCTGTGAAACAGCAACCAACTCACCTCTCCAGCACTATCTAACTGAATGTAACACGACCGCTCACCTCATTGACAGAAACCTTGGCACTGCAGAACAAATAGTTCAAATGACCCCCCACGATAAGCTAATTACATTAGTACAACATTATCCTCCACCAAGATAAGATAGCTTTCCATTTCCCACTGGAGTGAAAGCCACACTCCAAAATAGATGTGGGCCACACCTAAGGGCCCATGCCACCAAAAGCAGGTGGCACTCTAAAAAAAAAAAAAAAAAAAAAAAAAACTCTGAAGAGGATGAGATCAGTCCACCGAACAAATGCCACGCCTACGAAAAAACCCACCGCGAGTCTTCACCCTCCACCTCAGACATGATGACTCATGAAGATGATGACGGCTTCCGCCTGCAAGGACGGGAGTATCGTCGAGCACGCAAAACTAAATTCGAAGAAAGCAAAGCAGGAGGCGAGACAGCAACACCCATGCAGGCCCAAGAAGATCAGGCTCAACCAAAAGACGAGCCCAGGAACACCGCAGCTCAGGGAATCCCCAAACTCATCATACCACCGACAGCCGGCTTTGCCTCCCCCTTAGATGTTGCAGAGGCTCTGGAAGCACACCTGGGGACCAAGAAAATATCACTGAAATCCCTCCACACAGGGCAAGTCATGGTAACCCCAGCCTCCATGGAAATTTACACTCAGCTGAGAGACATGAAAGAAATTCATGGGAAGGAGATAGAGCTGCGCCCAGCAGAAGGGAGGACGTCACACGGCGTCTTACTGCGCTACCCCCTCCTCATGCCTCTCTCACCGATCTTGAAACACCCTCAGATTCTCACTGCGAAAAGATGCACCATGAAAAATGGAGAGCTGACAAAGCAAATAGCCATCACGGTGGATGGACCTCTACCAGGCTTCTTGGAGCTGGGCAGCTGGGGGACTTTTTATACGAGACATGTGTTTACATAGTGTGACACATCCTTTTTCATTCCTGGCCAAAAAAAAGAAAAAAATTGAAAAGCCTTCTTGTACCTTTTTTTGGATGCCTAGATGACCTGACAATCCATCATGAGCTAGTTCTATAATGGCTGGTCTTACAGACAAGGGGATGATAATTTGATGTATTTCTGACCAGGTGTCTAGTTGTTTCAGTTCAGGAGGTCTGTAGGCACGCATCAGGACTCCTTCCTAATAATAAAAACAAGGCAATTTAGACATATCCTTTGTCTCACTGGCCACATGTCTGATCTTAGCCAAAGTGAGATCCTGTTCCTGAGCATTAATCAAATTCTCCTTTGAAATGATGTTATTATACAAGTTGTCAGTAGAGGCAATCATTGGTGGAGGAGGTGATGAAAAGGCAGGGGACTTGGACTGGAGACCTGGTGACTGCATACACTGGGAAGAAGTGAGGGGATGTTTCGTCCAGGGTCTTAGTGGGACTTTCTGTTAAGGGAGAATCAAGAACAATTAAGTTTGGAACAGCCAAGTTACCCGCAAGATCATTACTCAGTACAAGATGTACCCCCGGTACTGGCAGTTCACCAGGTTTAATGGCTACCTCAACCTCTCCTGAAATGAACGGGCACTGTAAGCTAATATTAGCCAAAGGATAGGAGAGCTGTGATTCGAGACCTGTAAGGATCACCTTCTCCCCAGTGAAAACCTGTTTGATGTTAGGGATGACATCTTCCCTTAAGATGGATTGGGCAGCACCTGTATCACGCAGAACCTTGATATTTATTGCCTTGTCTTTACCATCAGTCAGGGACACTTTACCTTGATACATGTATGAGTCATAAAGTTCTAGAGGAGAGTTGACAGGGTTAGCTAGGGCCACTGGTTTATTGTTCTCAAATATGTTAGGTCTAGGGGACACAAAAGAAAATTGACGTTGAGAACCCTTGCAATTTGGGTGTCTACATTTCTGGATCGTGTGACCTGGCTTCTTACAGTATGTACACCAGGGGGAATTATATGCATTTGGCGAGAATCCGGTTGGCTTACCACCCGCGCCCCCAAAACCTTCCCCAAAGGAGGACCTAACATTAGATAGTGAACCACGACCTCTACTACCCAGGGATCACATCAACAAAGCAAACGCATCAGCCACTTTAGCGGCAGACATAAGATCACTCTCTCCCCGTTCTTCCACATGCCTCAGAATATTAAAAGGTAACTTGTTCTTCCATTCTTCAACATAGGTGTGAGACTCTGGTTTCACATACTTTCGAAACTGCTGTCTGTATCCATCAGAAGTGATAGAGTAGGCGTCTAGAATGTTACCTTTGATCTCTTCATATTCTACCTCATCACTAAGGCCGTTGTATACCCTATAAGCTTAGGGACAAGGAGAGACACCCACTGATCCTTGGGCTATTTATTCCTATTAGCAATGCTTTCAAAAGCGCGAAATGACCCGTCAACATCAGATTCATCAAAAGGGGGAACTAGCGGAGCAGCTGTAGCAGGATTAAAGCTTGCTAACTGTTTCTTTATATATATTTCTTCCCCTCTAAACTTAGCGTCATTTCGTAGGGCTAACTCCTGAATTTTTGACTCTTTATCCTGCCTTTTAATTTGTAACTGAAATTATCTCTCTTCCTTTTCTGCCTGTAGTTGCATTTGTCTTTCAAGTAATTCTCTCTCTTTATCTTCATCTTCTTTTACTGCCTGTAGTTGCATTTCTTTCGCTTTTTTTTCTGCCTGTAGTTACATTTGTTTTCATGCATCCGGTATTCTAGTTTAAGCTTCTCAATTTCCCATTGACTTATCCTACTCTTATCCTGTTCTTCCTGGGGACTGTGTATTATAGTCCTCGTAGAGGCTGACATGGGAGTTAACTCTTCTATGACATTTCCTAGCAACTGACCTTCTTGCACTAGATGTTCAACAACTACATTCTTAATGACCTCTTTAGTCATCTGAGACGTGATGGGAACATCAAAATGTTTAGCGATGGTCTTCCATTGGTCCTTCTTTATATTAGCATCTTTAAGTTGTTCCAGAGAAGGGTCGGCACAAAATCTTCAACGTTAAACTGAGCGGAAGCCATATTAAATAGATGTTAAACCACAACATAAAAAAAAAATGATAAGCGAATTACTTAAGTGAGGAACTTGGCAGAGTGATAATAAAGGCAACCTTGAAATTACCTAGATTATACTTAAGTAAACACTTATGAGTACAATCACTAATGAGGGGTAAACTAGAGAGTTACGGCATTAAGAGGGATCCGGATTACTCTAGTTACGAGACTTGAGAGTGAGGAGCGAATTGTACTGAGACTTGTTATTGATAAGGAGGCGGATTAGTTTGAGAGACTAGTTAAAATGGCCGATTCTAACTAGCGAGACAAATGATCCGCGAAGTGAGGGATTGAGGGTTCGCATGAACATATGATGATCCCAACACTTGGATAACACTTATTACACACCTGCCTATGTGCAAAAAATAGAGATAAGTGCTATCGGTGAACACGCCTTTCTACCTGGTTTCCTGCTCTACCACTGCTATGCGATACCAATGAAAGTCACGAAGCACGTTTAACCCAAAAGGAGCCACTTGATCGCACAAAGGTAAATTTAAACCACACGCAGAGTAAGTCACAGAAAAAAAAAAAACACATCAGAGTCACAACACCACAGAAACACAAGCAGAAAAAAAAGTCACTGGAAAAATGGAACACTGAACATGGGTTATAATGGTCCTGTCACGGTCGCCAATTGTTACGTTCACCGGTTAAACTGGTAAGATTGGCATCGGAGAGCCGGTGAACAATAACAATAAAAAAAAAAAAACAATGCAGGTTCAACTGGTGAGGAAATGCAAAAGGGGGTCACTTTAAAAAGCTATTTTAATAACCCATATTGAAATTGACACATATATAACAAGAAACATGAAACACATATATATAACATGAAACACAGGAAAATGACATACACATATACATATAACACAGTAATAAATACAACAATAAAGAACCCAACTTAATACCTAACAATAATCCTAATCCTATATAGAGGCAATGTGGAAAACACGGACGAGGGGAAGTGATACTTATGCGGTGTCGCAGTGGTGAAATGCTTGGTGATGGTTGATCCCACGGTAGACCCAAGAGGCGTTGTGTTCACTGGTTGAGGCTTGGATCTCAACTTTCAATCTAGAAAGCCAAGAGCTGGCTCAACACTTTCGGTTAAGTCGAAAGGGACCGCGTGAATCCAACTTCGGGACAGTAGCGGGTCTTCATGAAACGGTGACGTGGAGGGTTCACGAGACGGTGGCGTGGAAGGTTCACGAGATGGTGACGTGGAAGGGGAGGCGGAGAGGTGGCGAACGAGTTAACAAGCGGAGGAGGTGATGGTAGTAATGCATGTTACGGGCGGGCCGTAACACAGTTCCTGTAGTCATGTCCTTTTGTGGCAAATTTAGAGCATATTATGTCTGTCTCCTTGCATTGATTTGTTCGATGGGTGAACTGGTAACAATTATAGCATTGAGTGACGGGCGATATTCTTCAATATTGTTGTTGTATGATGGAATGATCTGTGAGATAAGCTTGATGCCAGTGTCTTTGTGTGTTTTGCTTGTTGTGGTGATTGTAACCTAATTTTCATCATGTGTACTTTTGGAATGGTGTGTATGACGTCAATCTTTATGTTATTTTTCCTTCTATCTCTGTACGCAGGTCTTCGTTGGTCATTTTCAAGAGGTAGTCGTCTACACGTCGGGCAAGTAAGGTCCTAGCAGATATTTGCTCCTGAGACTCTACGAGCTCGAAGCCGATGTGTTTTAGTTTTGGGTAGCCTCAGGTGTGGTGTGCATGTCGCGGTCTACATCGCTAGCTACGCCAACGATGATATAGGGGCCAAATCTAAAGCATTTTGTGTGGGGAACTTGAGTCCGTGAGAAGTTGACATTGCCTAGGTCAGGGGAAGGCTGGCAGTCACGATCCTTAGTGTCCGGTCAGGGGCGTACACATGTCATTCTATCTCACACAAATGGTATAAATGACACACATAACAAAAACAACATGGAATTGACAGGGTTCTGTAAGAAAAGTATGTTAAGTTGTACTCACTCCACGGTTTGCGGCGAAGCTGGGCTGCTTCTAAACGTAATCCGCTGTAAGGGGAAAATAAATCACAGGAAAAAAAAATCATACAAAAAAAGGAGACGGGGTGAATACGCAGGTCCTTAGGCTTGAGTAGTCCTTGGAAGCGAAGGGGCCGAGAAGCTGGACTGGAGAGCGGCTCGGAGATGTCCTTGCAGCGCAGAAGTTCAGAGAGAACTAACGCTCGCATTTTTTATTTATTGTTGATTGTGGGCATAAAATACCCACACGGGCTATGGTGGCCCGTTCTGCTGTGGTTTTCCTCTTCTTAGCGGCGCTGGTGCCGCTTCTTCTGGGTATGCTGGCTGTGTTTATTGTTGTCAGTCTTGAAGTCTGCTATCATGTCGGCAATGATCTTCTCGTAGTCTGGGGAGCAATCCTTGGTCGGTGGTGCCTCGTCTCTGCTGTTTGTGTCCCACTGCCACAGGCTCATGCCCTTGGTGGTTGTAGCAGCGTCAGGGGTGGTCTTTTGTATATCCTTTTTATTTTGGCCTTCGTTAAGAGAAGGGGATTTAGTGGCGTGGTGAGGCGGGTCTGTGGTGTGGCTGCGTAGGCTTGTGTCGCTGCCTACTACGTCCACGACCTCATTTTCTTCCTCTTCCTCCTCCATGCCCGTTCCCTCCTCCACATGATCTTCGTGGCGAGGTTCTTCTTTGGGCGGCTGGCGTTTTCCCTGTGTCTTCTTGGGGTGATGGCGAGTGGTGGTGAAGGCTTCCTCAGGGATGCTTATGGCAGGAAGCCCGTTGTGCTTCAGCAGAAGCGGAATCAAGGTCTGCAGGCGGCGGGTGTTGTTGCCTGCAAGAGCTTGTGCCGTGCAGATGCAAGTCTTCATCTTCAGCTCCGCTTCTGCTGCTTTCCAAGCCCTGGGAGACGATTTAGGGCGTGAAAGGGGGCGTTCTTGGTTGCCTTCCCTGGCGACCTCTCTGGCCTCTGGACCCTTATTCCCCTTGAGGCTGGTGAAGGTGGCGTGGTCTCCTTCTCGGGGTAAGGCTTTCCTGAAGGATCTCTTCAGTCCAGAGTAGTGTACGAAGTAGTCTTTGTTGGCTACGGATTCACGGATGAAGCCGTAGCCAGACTTCTTATTGTACCACTTAAAGGTACCCTGGTGCTGCTGCGCTGCCATCGTGGAGGTGTTCTCACTCTCGCTTGCCTGAGAGGAATCTCGTGTGTCCCTCGCATTTTTGCCTCGCGGTAATATATATGGAACTGGTGCCTTCCCGGTTGTAGTAGGGTAACAATATTTCCTGTTTTTCCCACTTGATCCAACATCGCTGGGTCATACGAACACGGTCTCCGTCTCGTCGTTGACCCTCGGACCACGCATCCGAGACGTAAATCCGAGAGGCAAGCAAGAAAACGGCGTAAAACCAAATAATATCGAGTCGGAGGAGGTGCCAGATTTTCCAGCCAGCGGCATGCATGCAGCGAGCAACAAGCCAACCAGCCAGCCAGCCACAGAGGGAGGCAGACTGAGTCTGTGTCAGAATAATAATAATAATAATAATAATAATAAGAAGAAGAAGAAGAATGAGAAGACAGACAGACAGACAGAGAGAGAGAGAGAGAGAGAGAGAGAGAGAGAGAGAGAGAGAGAGAGAGAGAGAGAGAGAGAGAGAGAGAGAGAGAGAGATATGTGGGGGGGGTTGCGATTAATCCAATAGGGAAATTATATAAACCAAGAAACACCTAGAAATGACTTGATTCACAGGGTATACGGAGTATAGTAGGGCAAGCCAAGAGGAATTTAAAGGGGCCTAAAAACTCACATCAAGTGCCAACGACCATACCACGTTGAACACACCGCTTATCGTCCGATCAGCGAAGTTAAGCAACGTTGGGTCCGGTTAGTACTTGGATGGGTGACCGCCTGGGAACACTAGATGTTGTTGTTATTCCATTTATTTATTATTTAATTATTATTATTATTATTATTATTATTATTATTATAATAATAATAATAATAATAATAATAATAATAGAAGAAGAAGAAGAAGAAGTTTGATTTGTCTATTCTTATATTGTTTTACCTGCTTATTTTATTCTTTATTAATTTATCCATTTATTCTTGTACTACCTCGTGCCTGGATTACCAGACAAAACTGTGTATTCTAAACACACATGAATAGGAGAGGACTTGAACTGACAATTTTTTCTCTCTCTCTCTCTCTGTCTCTCTCTTTCTCTCTCTCTCTCTCTCTCTCTCTCTCTCTCTCTCTCTCTCTCTCTCTCTCTCTCTCTCTCTCTCCATGTTAGAAACAGCTATGATTAACGTGTAACATCTTAGACAACGTTTCCTCCGAGCGTTGTCACATCCTTCTGGGTGACCGAGTGAGGTCACAGGTCAAAGTGACCGTGTTAATCCATGGTGTGTGTGGGGAGCAAGGTTCTCATTGACACATAGGCTCTAATCCCTTAATTTGCCCAGCAACGCCGCAGGCCGGGAAATTCCCAAAAATGGCAACGTCTAAGTGATCTTCAGACTATAATAATCTGATTAACAATTTGTCTTGGCGATGTTGCAGTGGGTATTTGGTGAATGAAATGATCGATTGCTATCTTTACATCATCCATCCATCCTAATTTGACCTTAGAATCTAAAATGGTTGCTTTGCTGATGTCAGGTATGTTTGAGAAATCATATTCTTTGTATGTAAAATATAAAGGGATCACATCAACAAAGCAAACGCATCAGCCACTTTAGCGGCAGACATAAGATCACTCTCTCCCGTTCTTCCACATGCCTCAGAATATTAAAAGGTAACTTGTTCTTCCATTCTTCAACATAGGTGTGAGACTCTGGTTTCACATACTTTCGAAACTGCTGTCTGTATCCATCAGAAGTGATAGAGTAGGCGTCTAGAATGTTACCTTTGATCTCTTCATATTCTACCTCATCACTAAGGCCGTTGTATACCCTATAAGCTTAGGGACAAGGAGAGACACCCACTGATCCTTGGGCCATTTATTCCTATTAGCAATGCTTTCAAAAGCGCGAAATGACCCGTCAACATCAGATTCATCAAAAGGGGGAACTAGCGGAGCAGCTGTAGCAGGATTAAAGCTTGCTAACTGTTTCTTTATATATATTTCTTCCCCTCTAAACTTAGCGTCATTTCGTAGGGCTAACTCCTGAATTTTTGACTCTTTATCCTGCCTTTTAATTTGTAACTGAAATTATCTCTCTTTCTTTTCTGCCTGTAGTTGCATTTGTCTTTCAAGTAATTTTCTCTCTTTATCTTCATCTTCTTTTACTGCCTGTAGTTGCATTTCTTTCGCTTTTTTTTCTGCCTGTAGTTACATTTGTTTTTCATGCATCCGGTATTCTAGTTTAAGCTTCTCAATTTCCCATTGACTTATCCTACTCTTATCCTGTTCTTCCTGGGGACTGTGTATTATAGTCCTCGTAGAGGCTGACATGGGAGTTAACTCTTCTATGACATTTCCTAGCAACTGACCTTCTTGCACTAGATGTTCAACAACTACATTCTTAATGACCTCTTTAGTCATCTGAGACGTGATGGGAACATCAAAATGTTTAGCGATGGTCTTCCATTGGTCCTTCTTTATATTAGCATCTTTAAGTTGTTCCAGAGAAGGGTCGGCACAAAATCTTCAACGTTAAACTGAGCGGAAGCCATATTAAATAGATGTTAAACCACAACATAAAAAAAAAAAAAATTGATAAGCGAATTACTTAAGTGAGGAACTTGGCAGAGTGATAATAAAGGCAACCTTGAAATTACCTAGATTATACTTAAGTAAACACTTATGAGTACAATCACTAATGAGGGTAAACTAGAGAGTTACGTCATTAAGAGGGATCCGGATTACTCTAGTTACGAGACTTGAGAGTGAGGAGCGAATTGTACTGAGACTTGTTATTCATTAGGAGGCGGATTAGTTTGAGAGACTAGTTAAAATGGCCGATTCTAACTAGCGAGACAAATGATCCGCGAAGTGAGGGGATTGAGGGTTCGCATGAACATATGATGATCCCAACACTTGGATAACACTTATTACACACCTGCCTATGTGCAAAAAATAGAGATAAGTGCTATCGGTGAACACGCCTTTCTACCTGGTTTCCTGCTCTACCACTGCTATGCGATACCAATGAAAGTCACGAAGCACGTTTAACCCAAAAGGAGCCACCTGATCGCACAAAGGTAAATTTAAACCACACGCAGAGTAAGTCACAGAAAAAAAAAAAAAAACACATCAGAGTCACAACACCACAGAAACACAAGCAGAAAAAAAAAAAGTCACTGGAAAAATGGAACACTCAACATGGGTTATAATGGTCCTGTCACGGTCGCCAATTGTTACGTTCACCGGTTAAACTGGTAAGATTGGCATCGGAGAGCCGGTGAACAATAACAATAAAAAAAAAAAACAATGCAGGTTCAACTGGTGAGGAAATGCAAAAGGGGGTCACTTTAAAAAGCTATTTTAATAACCCATATTGAAATTGACACATATATAACAAGAAACATGAAACACATATATATAACATGAAACGCAGGAAAATGACATACACATATACATATAACACAGTAATAAATACAACAATAAAGAACCCAACTTAATACCTAACAATAATCCTAATCCTATATAGAGGCAATGTGGAAAACACGGACGAGGGGAAGTGATACTTATGCGGTGTCGCAGTGGTGAAATGCTGGGTGATGGTTGATCCCACGGTAGACCCAAGAGGCGTTGTGTTCACTGGTTGAGGCTTGGATCTCAACTTTCAATCTAGAAAGCCAAGAGCTGGCTCAACACTTTCGGTTAAGTCGAAAGGGGCCGCGTGAATCCAACTTCGGGACAGTAGCGGGTCTTCATGAAACGGTGACGTGGAGGGTTCACGAGACGGTGGCGTGGAAGGTTCACGAGATGGTGACGTGGAAGGGAGGCGGAGAGGTGGCGAACGAGTTAACAAGCGGAGGAGGTGATGGTAGTAATGCATGTTACGGGCGGGCCGTAACACAGTTCCTGTAGTCATGTCCTTTTGTGGCAAATTTAGAGCATATTATGTCTGTCTCCTTGCATTGATTTGTTCGATGGGTGAACTGGTAACAATTATAGCATTGAGTGACGGGGCGATATTCTTCAATATTGTTGTTGTATGATGGAATGATCTGTGAGATAAGCTTGATGCCAGTGTCTTTTGTGTGTTTTGCTTGTTGTGGTGATTGTAACCTAATTTTCATCATGTGTACTTTTGGAATGGTGTGTATGACGTCAATCTTTATGTTATTTTTTCCTTCTATCTCTGTACGCAGGTCTTCGTTGGTCATTTTCAAGAGGTAGTCGTCTACACGTCGGGCAAGTAAGGTTCTAGCAGATATTTGCTCCTGAGACTCTACGAGCTCGAAGCCGATGTGTTTTAGTTTTTGGGTAGCCTCAGGTGTGGTGTGCATGTCGCGGTCTACATCGCTAGCTACGCCAACGATGATATAGGGGCCAAATCTAAAGCATTTTGTGTGGGGAACTTGAGTCCGTGAGAAGTTGACATTGCCTAGGTCAGGGGGAAGGCTGGCAGTCACGATCCTTAGTGTCCGGTCAGGGGGGCGTACACATGTCATTCTATCTCACACAAATGGTATAAATGACACACATAACAAAAACAACATGGAATTGACAGGGTTCTGTAAGAAAAGTATGTTAAGTTGTACTCACTCCACGGTTTGCGGCGGTGCTGGGCTGCTTCTAAACGTAACCCGCTGTAAGGGGAAAATAAATCACAGGAAAAAAAAAAAATCATACAAAAAAAGGAGACGGGGTGAATACGCAGATCCTTAGGCTTGAGTAGTCCTTGGAAGCGAAGGGGCCGAGAAGCTGGACTGGAGAGCGGCTCGGAGATGTCCTTGCAGCGCAGAGGTTCAGAGAGAACTAACGCTCGCATTTTTTATTTATTGTTGATTGTGGGCATAAAATACCCACACGGGCTATGGTGGCCCGTTCTGCTGTGGTTTTCCTCTTCTTAGCGGCGCTGGTGCCGCTTCTTCTGGGTATGCTGGCTGTGTTTATTGTTGTCAGTCTTGAAGTCTGCTATCATGTCGGCAATGATCTTCTCGTAGTCTGGGGAGCAATCCTTGGTCGATGGTGCCTCGTCTCTGCTGTTTGTGTCCCACTGCCACAGGCTCATGCCCTTGGTGGTTGTAGCAGCGTCAGGGGTGGTCTTTTCTATATCCTTTTTATTTTGGCCTTCGTTAGGAGAAGGGGATTTAGTGGCGTGGTGAGGCGGGTCTGTGGTGTGGCTGCGTAGGCTTGTGTCGCTGCCTACTACGTCCACGACCTCATTTTCTTCCTCTTCCTCCTCCATGCCCGTTCCCTCCTCCACATGATCTTCGTGGCGAGGTTCTTCTTTGGGCGGCTGGCGTTTTCCCTGTGTCTTCTTGGGGTGATGGCGAGTGGTGGTGAAGGCTTCCTCAGGGATGCTTATGGCAGGAAGCCCGTTGTGCTTCAGTAGAAGCGGAATCAAGGTCTGCAGGCGGCGGGTGTTGTTGCCTGCAAGAGCTTGTGCCGTGCAGATGCAAGTCTTCATCTTCAGCTCCGCTTCTGCTGCTTTCCAAGCCCTGGGAGACGATTTAGGGCGTGAAAGGGGGCGTTCTTGGTTGCCTTCCCTGGCGACCTCTCTGGCCTCTGGACCCTTATTCCCCTTGAGGCTGGTGAAGGTGGCGTGGTCTCCTTCTCGGGGTAAGGCTTTCCTGAAGGATCTCTTCAGTCCAGAGTAGTGTACGAAGTAGTCTTTGTTGGCTACGGATTCATGGATGAAGCCGTAGCCAGACTTTATTGTACCACTTAAAGGTACCCTGGTGCTGCTGCTGCCATCGTGGAGGTGTTCTCACTCTCGCTTGCCTGAGAGGAATCTCGTGTGTCCCTCGCATTTTTGCCTCGCGGTAATATATATGGAACTGGTGTCTTCCCGGTTGTAGTAGGGTAACAATATTTCCTGTTTTTCCCACTTGATCCAACATCGCTGGGTCATACGAACACGGTCTCCGTCTCGTCGTTGACCCTCGGACCACGCATCCGAGACGTACAACCGAGAGGCAAGCAAGAAAACGGCGTAAAACCAAATAATATCGAGTCGGAGGAGGTGCCAGATTTTCCAGCCAGCGGCATGCATGCAGCGAGCAACAAGCCAACCAGCCAGCCAGCCACAGAGGGAGGCAGACTGAGTCTGTGTCAGAATAATAATAATAATAATAATAATAATAATAATAATAATAAGAAGAAGAAAGAATAATGAGAGAAGAGAGAGAGACAGACAGACAGACAGACAGACAGACAGAGAGAGAGAGAGAGAGAGAGAGAGAGAGAGAGAGAGAGAGAGATTAATCCAATAGGGAAACGATATTAAACCAAGAAACACCTAGAAAGGACTTGATTCACAGGGTATACGGAGTATAGTAGGGCAAGCCAGGAAGAATTTAAAGGGGCCTAAAATCTCACATCGAGTGCCAACGACCACACCACGTTGAACACACCGCTTCTCGTCCGATCAGCGAAGTTAAGCAACGTTGGGTCCGGTTAGTACTTGGATGGGTGACCGCTTGGGAACACCAGATGTTGGCATTTTTTATTTATCTATTTATTTATTTATTATTTATTATTATTATTATTATTATTATTATTTTATAATAATAATAATAATAATAATAATAATAATAATAATAAGAAGAAGAAGAAGAAGGTTTGATTTGTCTATTCTTATATTGTTTTACCTGCTTATTTTATTCTTTGTTAATTCATCCATTTATTCTTGTACTACCTCGTGCCTGGATTACCAGACAAAACTGTGTATTCTAAACACACATGAATAGGAGAGGACTCGAACTGACAATTTTTTCTCTCTCTCTATAGAAACAGCTATGATTAACGTGTAACATCTTATATGGTTGCGTGTCTTGGTTTAATTGATAGACATTTTAAGACCTATAGAGAAATTGCATCGAACCGGTAGCCTAGCTTGGTGCCGGGGGAAGGGGATAATAATGACCACTTGCACGGACGTGTGCTGTGCTCTGTCGAGCTTGGATATGAACCATTGAAGTCTAAAATAAATAAATAAATAAAAAAAAAATAAAAAAAAAAAATTCACTGCAGCGGCTGTGGGAGGAGGAAAGACGCAAGCCGTCAGACTAACCGTGACACACGACACGCTAATAAATACGCACACTATAGTCTGACCATTTTTATGAAGATCACTTAGGCGTTGGCGTTTTTGGGGATTTTCCTGCCTGCGGCGCTGTCACACGTGTACCAATACGCGCCCCAAGTCAGGTACTTAATACTTTTTAACTGAATGGTGTTGTAGTACATATACATTGTGATGCTCTAAAGAGGCAAGTTAGAGGAATTTGTGTTTATTTTTAAATACATTTTGCATTGGTTTTGCAAACGCAACAACAATGCTTGACAACGTTTCCTCCGAGCGTTGTCACATCCTTCTGGGTGACCGAGTGAGGTCACAGGTCAAAGTGACCGTGTTAATCCATGGTGTGTGGGGAGCAAGGTTTTCATTGACACATAGGCTCTAATCCCTTAATTTGCCCAGCAACGCCGCAGGCCGGGAAATTCCCAAAAATGGCAACGTCTAAGTGATCTTCAGACTATAATAATCTGATTAACAATTTGTCTTGGCGATGTTGCAGTGGGTATTTGGTGAATGAAATGATCGATTGCTATCTTTACATCATCCATCCATCCTAATTTGACCTTAGAATCTAAAATGGTTGCTTTGCTGATGTCAGGTATATTTGAGAAATCATATTCTTTGTATGTAAATATATATATATATATATATATATATATATATATATATATATATATATATATATATATATATATATATATATATATATATATATATATATATATATATATGGATCGTAGTTGCTAAAGTTTTTTTGTGGATATATGTGTCTGTGTATATATTACGATTTTTATGCTATTTGTTGGTGGCCCTTGCATTTGAAATAATTATATTGTGAAATTGTCAACTTTTTTTTTTTTTCGGTAGGGGCTAATGTATGCAATGTTTATGCTAATTTATTCTAATTTATGGAAATTTTATGCAAATTTATGCAAATTAGCCAAATCAAATTGGATATTGATATTGGGGGGAGACGCGCGCGAAAATCACTCTATTTTCTAATTTCAGTCTGCCAGCATCCCTCGCTCTGAGAGGACACTCCACTGTCTCCTGCTAACGCTCTATCGCGGACAGCACATTCTCCAGCAATATTTATTGCTTCAGGCGCTCTGTACGAGCCCACGGACAAATAGACAACCAACCATACACAACATACACACCCACACACACATCTGGCACGAATTGGCCGCTAACCACGGCAATCGCACTCCCTACGGACTCGGTTTGGAATTTACCCCCCTTGTCTGCCGCTGAGTGGTCTGATTGGTCGCGGGTTGGTGGCCGAGGGTTTGGCCAGGCTTTCTCTCTTGTCTTCCTTGTTTTTCACATATTTTAAGCCTCTGGGTGATGGGGCTGGTCGACCTAAAAAGCGTCCAGAACTCCTGAAGCAGAGGCAGCCTGCGATGCGCCAAGGAAGCCAGTGAGCGTGCTGGTCCAGCCTTGGTTGCGGGGCCAGGTTCAGGCAACACCTCAGCTTTTGAAGAGGGCCTTATCATAACCTCTTAGGTCACAGTTTTTACGCAGGGCGGGGCTGTCACGACCGTTTTTAGAAGTGGGGCAGCCACAGCAACCGTCAAGACTGCAAGGCAGGGCTCTAGTTTGTTTTTCTCTAAGGGGCTCCTCAAGCCCCTTAGCCCGGACACCATGGTGAGGAACAAGGCATCAGAGACGACCAAGAAAGCTGCTCGTACCGTGAACTTCGTCCCTCGCCAAGTAAGATGCATGAGCTTAGACAGAAACAAGAGGACTCGTCCAGAGGAAGACTTCGACGCCGCTCCTTTAACCAAGACCAGGGTGATAGAACCTCTAGCATATCTACAGACACCACCAGTACCCAAAGAAGACCCGCCCTCTCAGGCAACGCTACCCGCAGACTCTCCGCCGATGCCAGCACCACCCTCAGAGGCCACAGACAACAAAGAGGACGACTTCACCTTGGTGGAGAACAACAGGAAGAAAAAGGACAAGCCACTGCAATCTCAGGCAAACTCTTCTACCAACTATTTGCCGCGCCAGACGCCCGGCTACGCATAGGAGTATCCTTGGCCCCGAAGCCCGTCTCCACTCCTCGTCAAGCCATCAAAATCATGCCATCAGACGACTTCAGGAATCCCTACGAAGTAGTGACGCTCCTTCAGAGGGACTCCACCCTTGCCTTCAAAGCCAGACCAGGGAGGGACAACACCTTCCTGATTTATCCAGAAAACGACCAGACACTGAACACCATCCGCTCAACATCGACCTTGGAAGGGAGGACGGTAAATCTCGCGATCCTGGAACCCCGCATGAAAACAACGAAAGGTGTTCTGATGGGCTTCCCCCTGGGGCTCCCAGTGAGCATCATCTCCCAGCAACCGAAGGTAGTCACTGCCACCCGCTGCACCTACAGGGATCAGGAAACGAGGCAAGTGATCATAGAGTGCGACGGTCCCCTCCCCGGACACCTGGATCTACAGATATGGGGAACTTTTTACATACGCCCCTACACCCCGGAACCTCTCAGGTGCTACCAGTGCCAGGCTTTCGGCCACGGTCGGAGCCAGTGCAAGAACAGTCCTCGCTGCGGCATCTGCGGCAGCGATCACGACACGAACCAATGTCTCCAGCGCTTCAAGGCAAAGGAAACCGTGACGAACAAGTGCCCAAACTGCGGAGGGAGTCACCACGCTTGGAACAAAGCCTGCCCAGAAAGGCGCCGCAAGATTCAAGAGGGAATCAACACCCAGATAGACTGGGTTCAGAAACATTGTCAGGCTCCTCCAGGAACCTTTGTCTGGGGTACTCAGAAGAACGCCGACCTGCGTGCTCCTCCGCAACAATTGAATGCAGCAGACTTCCCGGTCCTGCAAACCAGCAACCACCAAGCCTCTCTTCCAGCACCACGAGCTCCCGCTCCCGCATCTCCATCAGCCCGGCCTCCACCGTCACAAGAACCGACAATCACTCTCACCACGACATCTCTGAAAAGCCTCCTCACCGACTTCGCCATGTCCCTGTCCCAAATCCTGAAACAAGACATAGATCAAGACAAACTCGTCGCGGCCGTGACCAGCGCAGTCAGAAACCACACCACAGTGCCACAAGCAGATCCCCAGACTACCACACCCTCCACCAAGCCAAAGAAGCACACAGCATCACCAGAAACGACAACCTGCGCCCACTCGCCCGCCAAGAAAAATGTCCATCACAACAACAACCATCACACCAACGCCAGCGCCAACCTGACCCTCTCCAGCACCGACAATCCAGCAACCAGCAGCACCATCAAGCCCTCCACAACCAGCAACAAAGACCAGGACTCAGGAATGGCAATGGATGTGTCAACCGACAACAGCAAGATGCCATCGAGCCACGACAACCCCAGCTACCAGACACAGGAAACCACCACACTCCCCTCGAGCAACACGGTTCCCGTCCGCTGCGCATCTTGCAATGGAACATCCAAGGTGCCAAATTGAAGCTTCACCTCCTCCAGGAAGCAGCCAAAACAGACCTGGTTGATGTTTTCCTTCTACAGGAAACACTTACCACAGAAGACCGTCAGCTTCGTCTCAGGAGATACAACACCTACAGCATCCCCCGAATACCAGGACGCTCACAGGGATGTGCCATTCTCGTGAAAGACACAATTCACTGCAGTCCCGTTGAGGACCCAGCGTCCTGCGGAGAAGGAGTCGAGGTCTTGGCTGTCTCCCTCACCCTACAGGAATCATCATTGCAGATCTACAACGTCTACAAATCACCAGACAAGCAACTGAACCTCGAGGAAGTCTTGGAACAGGCATCCATCACACCAACCTACATCGGCGGTGATTTCAACGCACACCACCCCATACTAGGATCCAGACTAAACACCAACAGGGATGGTCGCCACATCGCTGTCACATTGAGCGAGACCCCAGGTGTTGAGCTCCTCAACAACAGCACGGCCACACACATGAGGGGAGGAGTACTCGATCTCTCTTTCATCTCTTCCACAATCCGGCAAGTCTGCTCATGGGGCTTTCATCCCACCCTGGCAAGTGATCATTTTGCCATCTTGTGTGACATAGGACTCGACAAGCTTCCGCCACCGCCGCTGCCTCCAATCAGATGGAACACCAAAAAAGCAGACTGGCTGCTTTTCGCCTCGCATCTCAGCAACAACCCCAGTCTTCGGATCCAGCCACCCTCAGACATCAACCAACACGAGGAGGCTGTCACAGCTGCCTTCCGTGCTGCCGCAAAGGAGCCATCCCTACAACCAAAAGACCCTCGAAAACCTTCAAGGATTACTGGTTTCGAGACGAAAGAGTCAAGGAAATGAATGCCAGACTCAATGCCACTCGGAAACTATTCAGACGTAACCCCACATCAGAGAACAGGAACCTTCTTGCCTCCGTTGTCAGCCATGCCTTGGAGGTCAAAGCCGAAGTAAGGGATGAAAAATGGATGGAGTGGTGCCAATCCCTTGATTCTCACTCGTCCTTGGGGACAATGTGGAAAAAGCTGCGCTCTATTCGCAATCAGGGTCCACCTCCACCGCCTTCCCACCCTGATCCGCAGGCCGAGGCAGAGCGCCTTGCTGAAAAGTTCGCCAGCCGCACCAAGTCCACCAATCTTCCTGCTGAAACAAGAGAAAAGCTACAGAACCTCCACCCCAGGCGACTACTCACCATCAACGCAGCCTGCACAGAAGACGCTCCCACAGACACACCATTCACACGACAAGAGCTCCAGAATGCTCTCAAGACAGGAGGAGACACATCCCCGGGTGCGGACGGAATTACTCATTCCATGGTCCGCCACGCAGGTTCCGATGGTCACCGGGCATTGCTGACACTCTTCAATGCCTCACTCCAGGAAGGGAAGCTTCCCTCTACCTGGAAAGAAGCTACCATCATCCCCATCCCGAAACCAAAGGAAGCTGGCGCCTACCGCCCCATCTCCCTTCTGTCCTGTGTGTCCAAGACCATGGAAAGGATGGTCCTGCACCGCCTACAGTGGACCACAGGGCCACTCCATCCTGCAGTTCATGCCTACACCAAAGGCACGGGCACCGCAGAATGTCTTGCGACTCTCCTGGCCGCGACTGGACAGGGGAAAAGCACGGCTGTCTTTCTCGACCTTGAGAAGGCATTTGAACTGGCAGACGAGTCCGTTATCCTTGCTCTCCTAGCGGCAAAGGGTGTTAAGGGCCACCTACTGCGCTGGATCCAAGACTATCTCTCCGACAGAAAAGCCTCAGTCCGTTTTCAAGGCAAAACGTCCACCCTGCACCTTCATGAACACGGGACTCCACAGGGAAGCGTGATAAGCCCTTACCTTTTCAACACTCTTGTGGAGGCTCTTTTACACCTCCCCTACCCAGAGACTGCAAGATAATTACCTATGCTGACGACATCACCCTCATCTGCACCGGTCCCAATCATCGTTCACAGAGCCAGCGCTGCCTTACTCTTCTCGATGTCAAGTGTCGTGAGCTTGGTCTCAAGCTCAACTTAAACAAATCAAAGGCCATGGCATTCGGAGGAGCAATCCCTGATGCCCCTCTTACCACTGGAATCGCGCAGGTGGGTTGGGTCGAGAGCCACCAATACCTCGGCGTGTGGATAGACAGGCACCTCACCCTCCGAAAACAGGTGGAAACACTCAAAGACAGGATGCTCTCCAGAACCAACATCCTGAAGGCCATCGCCAGTAACGCCTGTGGAGCCAGCTTCCGGGTGAAGCGCTCGTTTTTTACACACGCCATAAGGTCGTTGGTGGACTACTCTGCCCCCTGTCTCACTGCAGCTTCCCAGCCCTCATTGAAACACTCGATAAGGCACAGAATCAGGCTCTCAGGGTCATTCTGTCTGCCCCACGCTGGACCAAAGTTCTCAATCTGCGGATGGAAGCCCAGCTGGTGGCAATCAAGCACCGAATCCCCCAGCTTTCTGCCACCCTCATCGGCAAAATGGCTGCTTCTGCACGTCCCTACATCGCTCCAGGAAAGGTCTTCTCCACTCTCGGACAAGACCCTCACCTCTTCCGTCACACATGGGCCAGGGGCTCAGCAGCAGCTGTGACATCATGTGGAGTTGCAGACACCATCAGAGATAAAGGGCAAGACAGCCCCCACCCGGACTATACACCAGCGCCTCCATGGAGTCCCCCTTTAACCATCTCAAGTGACTGGCTTTCCTTACCGAAGTCGTCCCTTCACCCTGCTGCCCTTAAGGCGGAGGCTCTCGGCCACCTAACACCTCTAACACACACACACGACACCATCATATACACGGATGGCTCTGTAGATCAGGCCTCGGGAGCTGCGGGAGCGGCCCTCGTCACCGAAGGCACTACACTCCAGTGGCGTCTCTCTAGTGGCGCCTCCTCGACCCAAGCGGAACTCGCAGCCATCAAAGGAGCCCTCCAACACCTACACACCACCACGGCACACAGCGCCCTTATCGCCACGGACTCCATGGCTGCCCTGCAAGCACTCCGTAACCCGTGGCCACAAGACAACGTGCGGCTGCTCACGAGCATCCATCACCTCGCCACGACCCTGTGTGGGAGGGCAAGGAGGATCACTCTCACATGGATTCCGGGCCATGCGGGTATACGTGGGAATGATCTTGCTGATGCTGCAGCTAAAGCCGCCACCACCATCGCAGACCCGGAAATCACTATCTCACCCAGCATGGCACAAGTCAAACGCACAATCAGAGCCAACACATTACGTCTCCATAAAACACTCACGAAGAAGAAGCCGCCCGGGGCTCACCCTCTGCAATCTGGTACGCCAGAGCCACTGATTATAAACCAACAGCACTTCCACCACACACATCCTAAAGTCAGGGCTGATGTTCACAGACTTCGCCTTGGCTACCCTTGCCTATCAGCCCTGCAAGGACAGGTTCCACTCGCCTGCCAACACTGCGAAGCCCGAACATCACACCCACTTCTCCACTACCTGCTTGAATGCCCTGCCACTCTATGTCTCAGAACACCAAGTCACCAATACCCGGACATTGAAGATGATGATGCGGAGGAAGCTGCAGCACTCCTTGTTGCAGCAACACCGGCAAACATTCTGGCCAATGTGGTCGCAGATGCTCCACCACCTTAAGGCGCCTTGTCGTTTGGGTAGCCTGCTGTTTTGTTACGTTTATTAAAAAAAAAAAAAAAAAAAAAAAAAAAAAAGCTTGTGAGTCTTGTCCATCGGACAAGTCTCTAACTCCTCTATTCACTTGCCATTTACACTCTAGAGGGCTCTACATAGCCCTGCTGGAATACCAGCAAAAATAAAACAACAACAACTCGGCAGCGATGCGCTCGAAAATGTCGTTCACGAAAGAGTTCATGATTGACATAGCCTTGGAGGACACGCCAGTGTCGGGGTGGACCTGCTTGAGCACCTTGTAGATGTAGATGGAGTAGCTTTCCTTCCTCCTCCGCTTCTTCTTCTTGTCCCCTTTGGCTATGGCCTTCTGAGCCTTGCCAGCCTTCTTGGCAGCCTTTCCTGATGCTTTGGGAGGCATGGTAGTAACGGCGTCGTTCAACTTGCGAAGAGTTGTGTTGTGTTGCACAGTAACAGTAACAGTAAGGGTGGGATAGATAGTGGGGGGGAAATAAGAGATGAGTGGAAGAAAATAGTGGGGGTGAAAAGAGAAGAAATATAGTAGTAGGGAGTAAAGTTGGCGGGCGAACCGCCTTGCTGATCATTCAATGTGTTTACTGTCTTAGCCAATCAGCTGTCGGGGTTGCTCAGCGCTGTCTGATCTTGAGTAGGGAGCGGAGTTGAAGCTTGAGGTGTTTTGCATCTTCATTTTATAAGTTTATTGTAAGTTTATTTGGGATAATTTTTCTGGGTTGTTGGTGTTGTTAAGTGTAAATAGGAACTGGTGGTTCGTTTGAAAGGTTTTTTATAGGTTTTCTGAACCATGGGTGATCTTTATTGTGTTCGTGTTCTTGTATGATATTGTTGAATGTGGTGTCTCTGAGTGTGTGTGTAAGTGTGTGTAGTGTTTTGTTTCCTCTGTTGAACAGTGTGATGTTGATGGGTGTTATATTGGCAAGTGTGTGCAGCTCTTCGGTGGTGTGACTGTATGGGTGCCTGATATCGAAAGCAAATCGGAGTGCTTTGTTTTGTTTCTTTTGTAATTTATTTACTTGGAATTTAGATAGTGCGTTGAGGGCGTAAGCAGGATATGTTAGAATTGGGAGCACGCACGCTTTTACTAGGTGTAGCTTTATGTTGTTGTTCAGTGTTTGAAAACGTCTTATGGTGTTGATGGCTGTCTGGGCTTTTCTTGTTATTTCATGGACATGTTTCGCGTAACCGCTTCTACCAAGCGTGAGTCCTAATACTTTTGCCTCTGATGCATATGGTATGTTGTTTCCATTTATGTTAACTGGTTTTAGATTTTTTGATGCTATGGGGAGGAGTGTGAATTTCTGCGTGTTTGTTTTAATTTTCCATTTATGTTCAAAGGTGTTGATGTTTTTAATTTCTTTTTCAATACTTTTGGCAAACATGTTCTTGGACTTCCCGGCGTATGTGATAAATCATGTTATGTCGTCTGCGTATATAATGGGTGTGCTGTCTGTGATAGGTGTAGGTTTGTCGTGTGTATAGTGTGTATAGAGTAGGCGAGATTGAGCTTCCTTGAGGTACCCCGCTGAGTAGTTGGAATTGTGGGCCTGTGTAGCTGTGTAGAGATATGGCTGTTGTGCGATTGTCAAAAGCTACACATAATTTTTAAGTAGCGATGGCATGCCGGTGTTATTTATTTTGAATTTTAATCCCTTTTGTAAAGCTGGGTCCACACTTGTTGCATTTACACGTATCGTATCATCGTTGCGTATCGCATGGTGATACGCAACGATGATACGATACGGTGCGACAGTGTATATTGTACCCGTTGCGTATCCGCGTGTCGTATCATCGTTCCGTGATGCAACAGTATCATCCAGTTTCTTCCTGACAGTACCCATGAGTGCAAGTGTGCAGTTGGCTGCGGCCGCGTATATATTTATTCATGAACATCAAGTTAGTAAAAGGAAAAGAAAGTCACGGCGTTGGTGGATTACTAAACTATATGAAAGAAGGAGATGTGCAGTGGAACAACTATGTTGGCGGACTTAAAATTCCAACACGTGAGTGGACTCTACAAAAACTTTACAAGGATGCACCCAACTGATTTCGAGTTTCTCTTGTCTGAAGTTGGCTTGAAAATTGCAAAAAAAAACACAAAGTTTCGGAAAGCAATTCCCATCCAGGAAAGGCTAGCAGTAACACTACGCTTTCTGGCCACCGGCGATTCATACACCAGCCTGCAGTATCTCTTCAGAATCTCCAAGCAGGCAATTAGCAAGATCATTCCCGAAGTGTGTGCTGCCATTGTGGAAACACTGTATGACTACATTAAGGTAAGTCATCTATAAAATGTCATATGAACAACTGATGTATGATGACATGAATGTGCCACTCATAGTTAAATCGATATATGTTTCTCTCGTACACATACAAACATGTATTAGTGCAGTAAAAGGCGTGCTGAACAGATCACAATTATGTATGTACGCTATTTCTTTAACAAGACTGTCTTCTTCGTATACTTTCCAAAAACAACTCACAATAGCAGGTAAATGGGAATTCCTGATTTTATAAATAATAGAAATAGTCTTAAGACAGTATATTCTGTGTTTGGTCTGTGCAGGAATAAATGAAACAGGAATGTTTTAATTTCTTTTTATTTTATAGTACAAGAAGGAACTTGATAAATCAATGTCATATATATATTTTGAAGATGGGGCACAATGAAGTAAAAACAAATATAAATGTAATTTAAGAATGGAAGAGATATATCCTCATTGGAAGTTACGGGCCACATGTGAAAAAATCACAACTATATTAGTTCCTCAATGTTCAACTCATTTCCTACCGAACAAGTACTGGGGGAAGGTGATGGTTGCACTACAGCTGGAGTACTTGTTCTAGAATCATGGCTTTCAGATGCGTCTGAATAACTATGAGACAACCAGAAGTTGGGTGGGAAGCCTACTGGATGGGTTGTCTGTGGACCTCCAACTACGTTACCAGGGAAAGGCTGATCAGTACTGTAACAGCCTGTGTTTGCTCTAACAAATACGTTCAGAATGTCATTTTGAATCAAACTGCGTACCCTGTCATCATACCTACGCAATTTAGAAGCAACCAAGTTACCAAAATGCTGGTTTTCATCATTAACTTGGTTAGCTGTGGCCGTGAGTATCTCAAAAGCCTTATCGAGACGTTGGTCACCAGCTGATGTCTTCGGCTTCTTACTTTTGGGTGTGGGCGACTTGGGGTGCCTTGTTTCAGGGTTTCTTTCCTGTGATGTCGCCAAACTTGTATTCAGATCCTCACCTTCTACCGACACTTCTGTTGGTTCCTCTGCTGCTTCACTCGTTGCGGTCTGGATCTGAGAGAGAGAGAGAGAGAGAGAGAGAGAGAGAGAGAGAGAGAGAGAGAGAGAGAGAGAGAGATAAATGAATACATACCTAGGCGCACACACACACACACACACACACACACACACATATATATATATATATATATATATATATATATATATATATATATATATATATATATATATATATATATATATATATATATATGTATGTGTATAGTGTTACATACATACATACATAAATAAAATGTTAAAGTGTACCATTTGTTTTGTTTTACAGATCCCTAAAACACAGGCAGAGTGGTTGACAGTGGCTACAGATTTTGAAACTATATGGAACTTTCCACACTGTGTCGGGGCTATTGATGGTAAGCACGTCACTTTGAAGTGTCCCATTGCAAGTGGCAGTGAATACATCAACTACAAAGGTTTTTTCAGCATTGTTCTTCTTGCATTAGTTGATGCTAACTACAACTTCATGTTTGTAGACGTGGGATGCCAAGGACGAATATCAGACGGTGGTGTGATCGCAAACACACAGTTGTACAAGCTAATGGAGGAAAAAGCTTTAAATCTACCTGAGCCTGCTCCTCTAAACGAGAGGGAGGAAGTTGTACCATTCTTCTTTGTGGGAGATGAAGCTTTTTCTATGAGTGAAACCTTGATGAAAGCATATCCAGGTTACCACGTCAAAGGATCAAAGCAAAGAATTTTTAACTACAGGATTTGTAGAGCTCGCAGAGTAGTTGAAAATGTATTTGGCATAGCATCTTCAGTTTTCCGTGTGCTGAGGAAACCGTTGCTACTGGAACCAGAAAAGGCTTCATGTGTAGTGATGACAACTACTTTACTACACAACTTCTTGCGCCGAAGACCAGATTCAGCGGAACTCTACACTCCACCAGGAACATTTGATTCAGAAGAGGCAGGTGTTGTGAGAAATGGAAATTGGAGAGAAGCAACGCACGAGATGGGATCACTTCTTCCCCTGAAAAGAGTTGCACGCAAAACAAAGGCTACATTGCTGAATGTAAGGGAGGAGATAGCTGACTATTTCTTGAATGAAGGAAAATTAGCGTGGCAAAATGACTACGCATAGAAACTTGCGGCTTTTTGTTGTGGGTTCCCTCCCCCAGGTTAAATAACTAAAGTTTTTTTTGGTGTGTGTGTAATTCACCTACGGTCTGCTGCTTGTGTGTGTGTGTGTGTGTGTGTGTGTGTGTGTGTGTGTGTGTGTGTGTGTGTGTGTGTGTGTGTGCTGATTAGCTGATCAGAATTTCCGGCAAATATAAATGGCTTGTAATGTAATATGATGCAGGTTAGCATAAAGAAATATTAATGTTTAATATATTAAATACTGTTCACTTACTGTACTCAATGTTGGTTTTGGTTGGTTCTTGTCCCATAGGAATTGCATACTTTCAAAGGCAAACCACGAGCTAGTGTAAGTCTCATGTGCTCCTGTAAAGAAAAAAAAATAAAATAAAATAAAATATTTTGGTAGGAACGGGGTAGAATGTAGTTTAATAAGCTATATATATATATATATATATATATATATATATATATATATATATATATATATATATATATATATATATATATATATATATATATATATATATATATATATGCCAATAATGTGTACATTAGGCAGCAGGAAATGCCTAATGTGTATACACTTCATCTTCAATTCTATAGACAACAGTTTAAAGTGCACAAATCTGAGGTTAAATGGTGCACAACATTCCGTGGTGGTTAGGTTAGGTTAGGTTAGGCGGGCCTGTTAATGGATGATACAGTGGTGCTGGCAGAAGTGGGGAGATTAGTGGATGTTTCTGACCCTAACCTAACCTTACCACCAGGGAATGTTGTGCACCATTTAACCTCAGATCTGTGCACATTAAACTGTGGTCTATAGAATTGAAGATGAAGAGTATACACATTAGGCTATTTCCGCTACCTAATGTACACATTAGGCAACTATTAACATTAATATATATATATATATATATATATATATATATATATATATATATATATATATATATATATATATATATATATATATGTTCATTTTCATATTGTTTTGAGTCATTGAAATAAATCAATTATAGGAATTTATTTATCCTATGTAAACATTTCTTACTAAATGTAGCCTAGTTACTATTTTTCATATTGTTAGTTATTGGTTTGAATACATGATATATGAATACCATATAATTATAGAGAGCTGTATACATCACTTTATATGCAGAAGAAGAATATTAAGTATATATGTATAATGAGTTCATATATTATGGTTGAATAAAGAATACGATATCATTTACTCACCTTTTCCAGTACCAGTACTCTTCTTCATTTTCATTTTCTCCCTTCTCAAGGCTGCCAAAAGATATTCCATCTTCTTCTTGCACACATCTGCCGATGATCCCATTTCCTTGGCAATTTCCTCCCATGCATCTTGTTTACGAAGCTTATTGAAATGATGAACATGTTTTGGGTCCCAAATCACGTCCCTCTTACGGTAAGTTTCTATCAGACGTATGATATCCTCCTTACTCCACTCCATTTTTCTAGTACCTAGATAGTTCTTCACACTAAAAAGGTGTAATATATATATATATATATATATATATATATATATATATATATATATATATATATATATATATATATATATATATATATAATATATATGAAACACAATCACACACGAGCTACAACTGTACTCCTGGCTATCCTCTACAAGACTGAGCTTGCAACGGAGTCACGGGACGATGCAACGCTCCCCGTCCACATGAAGGTAGATGCGTTGCGTATCATTCCTTTGATGTGACGGCAAAAGACCGACAAATGATGGATCGAGCCCGTTGCGTATCTTTGTATCATATTTTGATACGCAACGGTGCAACGCTCTCCCGTCCACACTGCAACGCAACGATGATACGATACGTGTAAATGCAACAAGTGTGGACCCAGCTT
>NC_059285.1:25896678-25908356 GCF_017591435.1 Portunus trituberculatus
TGGATAACACTTATTACACACCTGCCTATGTGCAAAAACTAGAGATAAGTGCTATCGGTGAACACGCCTTTCTACCTGGTTTCCTGTTCTACCACTGCTATGCGATACCAATGAAAGTCACGAAGCACGTTTAACCCAAAAGGAACCACTTGATCGCACAAAGGTAAATTTAAACCACACGCAGAGTAAGTCACAAAAAAAAAACACATCAGAGTCACAACACCACAGAAACACAAGCAATCACAGAAAAAAAGAATCACTGGAAAAATGGAACACTGAACATGGGTTATAATGGTCCTGTCACGGTCGCCAATTGTTACGTTCACCGGTTAAACTGGTAAGATTGGCATCGGAGAGCCGGTGAACAATAACAATAAAAAAAAAAACACTGCAGGTTCAACTGGTGAGGAAATGCAAAAGGGGTCACTTTAAAAGCTATTTTAATAACCCATAATGAAATTGACACATATATAACAAGAAACATGAAACACAGATATATAACATGAAACACAGGAAAATGACATACACATATACATATAACACAGTAATAAATACAACAATAAAGAACCCAACTTAATACCTAACAATAATCCTAATCCTATATAGAGGCAATGTGGAAAACACGGACGAGGGGAAGTGATACTTATGCGGTGTCGCAGTGGTGAAATGCTGGGTGATGGTTGATCCCACGGCAGAACCAAGAGGCGTTGTGTTCACTGGTTGAGGCTTGGATCTCAACTCCCAATCCAGAAAACCAAGAGCTGGCTCAACACTTTCGGTTGAGTCGAAAGGGGCCGCGTGAATCCAACTTCGGGACAGTAGCCGGGCTTCATGAAACGGTGACGTGGAAGGTTCACGACACGGTGGCGGGGAAGGTTCACGAGACGGTGGCGTGGAAGGTTCACGAGACGGTGACGTGGAAGGTTCACGAGACGGTGACGTGGAAGGGGAGGCGGAGAGGTGGCGAACGAGGTAACAAGCGGAGGAGGTGATGGTAGTAATGCATGTTACGGGCGGGCCGTAACATTATATATATATATATATATATATATATATATATATATATATATATATATATATATATATATATATATATATATATATATATATATATTAGGGTGGGTCGTATAAAACTTTTTTGAAATTCAAAATTCCTGGGTGGGAAAAATTTACTTGTGGTGAAAAAATAACTGTGTAAAAATTTTAAAGTCCTATCTCAAAATCTTGAACTCCCACATCACCTTCAAAGTTTGAGTTTTTAATGAAAATATAGTATTATTGTATAAATTTTTAAAACATATTTTATGCATGAAACTTTTTATGCCTTGGGTCCTAACGTATGGAATAAAATTTATTAAACTCATATAAAAAGTTTCAACGAATTCCTTTGACATTCTGTACTTCCACAATTTGGGTGAATATGTGCAAAAAATGCATTTTTTGTGTTTTTATAGCATTTTTAAAAAAATATTTTAAGTGTGAAAAGTTTAATGCCTGGGGTCGTATTATGTTAATTAAACTATATTTAAGTCATAAAAAAAGTTTCAACGAGATCACTTATCATTTTTTACTTTCACAATTTAAATGAAATAATGTAAAATGTGTCTTTTTATTCTACTATTTAAATATAATCATTAGTTGCTGGTAGTACTTATATGAGTTTAAAATGCGAACTTTTGTGTTCATAACGCATTTTATAAGTATGTAAGCTGGTGCTCTGCATGTTTTATCTAAGCTAATTATTATATGAGAATAATGGCTTAAAGAAAACACCCCAGGACTCACCACGTGGAGGCGACCGGCATAGAGTCCCACCCTACTCCAACCCAACCACCCAACCATATTGGAGTTTTGATATTACATTAATGACACTTCTGGACTTCAATTTATTCATAATGAAGCCATCTCTGTTTTTCACCCCAACCACGGAGGCAGATGCCTCGGTCACAATCTTGATATGGCGTTCCACTGCCTGTGTGTGACATGGAATTGGTGGAATGATGTCATTGGGAAATTCCTTACTTTTAATCATGGACTTGATTTCATCAGTTTCCATTTGTTTAGTGAATATTGGTTCATGAGTGTTCTTCCAGTCAATTAATTCTGTATAATTGGTTGCTTGCCTGTTAAGAGTTGGTATTCTGAATGTTCGAACTCGACCAGTAGGACGGCTTTCTTCTCTTATCCTGAGAATCCGCCTCCACGCTAGTTCTTTGTAGGACAAATTGTCATCCGTTAGCATTGCAACAAGAATGCTCTCAGAATGAGCCCCAAAAGAGTTTCTTTCTAGTACAGGCATGACAATTTCTTGGATATCTTCCTCCATTTGTTGACATTTGCTAATAATCTTGATATTTCTGGTCAGAGGAGAGATCTTGCCGGAGGTCATCACTCACAGCAATATCTTCTGATGGAATAGCACAAAACTGAACAATTGGGAGGTTTTCACAATTATCAATATTAGCCAGTGCTTTGCCAATAGGTCCTGTGAACTGTTGTGGACCACTGGTCTTTCCGTCAAGCTGAACAAGCAAGTGTCTGAGAGGTAATTCATTAGCATGTAATTGGCACACAGCCCAGTGTAATGGTCGTTTCAAATGTTCCTCCAATCTCTTGATGATTCCAGCCCTCCATCCTGTATTGACATTTGTTCCATCACATCCAATTGCTTCAATGTTTTCAAGATCAATGTGATTTTCTTCTGTGAATGATAAAATAGACTTTACAATATCCCTTGCACTCCCGCTGTTTGGTACTATATGCCCTAAATATATGTTGCCTGGTTCAGCGATGAGGGTCACATGTTCTTCAGTCACTTCTGTCCTTGTTTTTTATTTGATTCCTTGAGCTTTAGAGTCAAATCTTTACGACCATCAAAGTATATACTTTTTATGTTGCTGAAATCAATGGAGGCCAAAGCTTCATTCCTGGACTTAGTTCTTGCTCTCATTACTTTGCTTTTATCTATCACCTGCATTTCATTTCCAACAGTGAGATCGTCAATAATTGCTGAAGCAATTGTCGCTGCAGCTCTGCTGGAAACTCCAACTCTGTCGCAAGCAACGGCAAAGTTTGACAGAGACACATTTCTCTGCACTTTCTTCATTTCAGTTACACCTTTCTTTTCCTTCATATAATTAGGTAAACTACTTTCAAAGTCAGAGGCGCAGGAATCCTCATTTTCATCTGATGTTGATGAGGAAGAGAGCATTACTATTTCATCTAGGGATTCAGAATCAACAGGTTTTGGCAAGCACCTCACATAGTCTTTTGATCTACGATCTAAGATTCTGCGCTTTTTGAGAGATGAAGCTTTGTCAATGGCATGACTGATAAACATTTCACGTGTTGTTCTTTGATCTTGTAGAAAACATTGTTCTTGGTAGGGGATTTTTCTTTCTGATGTGCAGTTACAGTTATCAAACCTCGAACACTTACATGTAGCTAAATCAAACAGGGTTTCAGATTTGTTCACAAATGATGCTGCATTAGCTTTGAATTTATCAGTATTGCGGCGCTTGACAGGAACTTTAAGCAAATTTTTATATTGTTGAAAATGCTTCTGGAACACCTCTGTTGCTCTCTGTTTAGAAATTGTTGGCAATGAGCTTCGCTCCCATATGCGAAGCACATCATCAATTACTTTTGTGACAAGCCCTTGGGGCTCTTTCTTGCTGACTTTCAAAGTATGATGCAAATGCAAATAGTGCTTTAGCACGTCTGCAACTGTTGGAAGAACATCTTCTTTAAGGGATTCAGGCATTCCAAGTAATGGACATTTAGTCTTCGATCGTGATATGGGCGTTTCTTTCTCAGCAGCCATATTGTAGTTGAAATCGGTTGCTTCAGTAACACACTAAGGCAGACCTCACACCACGACAGCTAGCGGAACACTGAGGGAGTGAGATGACAGACTGAGGGTAACTCACTCACTTAGGCAGTAGGCTACTTCTTCACATGTTTTCGTTCAAACTGTGGAAGTAAAGAAAGTAAACGGATTTTGTTGGAACTTTTTATATAAGTTAAATATAGTTAACTTAAAATAATATGACCCCAGACATTAAAATTTTCACGCTTAAAATATTTTTTAAAAATGCTATAAAAACACAAAAAATGCATTTTTTGCATATATTCAGTCAAATTGTGGAAGTAAAGAATATCAAAGGATTTCGTTGAAACTTTTTATACAAGTTTCATAAAGTTTATTCCATATACTAGGACTCAAGGCATAAAAAGTTTCATGCATAAAATACGTTTTAAAAAATTATACAATAATACTATATTTTCATTAAAAACTCAAACTTTGAAGGCGATGTGGGGGTTCAAGATTTTGAGATAGGACTATGAAATTTTACACAGTTATTTTTCACCACAAGTAAATTTTTCCAACCCCAGGAATTTTGAATTTAAAAAAGTTTTATACGACCCACCTAATATATATATATATATATATATATATATATATATATATATATATATATATATATATATATATATATATATATATATATATATATATATATATAAAGTCACTGCAGCGGCTGTGGGAGGAGGAAAGACGCAAGCCGTCAGACTAACCGTGACACACGACACGCTAATAAATAAGCACACTATAGTCTGACCATTTTTATGAAGATCACTTAGGCGTTGGCATTTTGGGGGATTTTCCTGCCTGCGGCGCTGTCACACGTGTACCAATACGCGCCCCAAGTCAGGTACTTAATACTTTTTAACTGAATGGTGGTGTAGTACATATACATTGTGATGCTCTAAAGAGGCAAGTTAGAGGAATTTGTGTTTATTTTTAAATAAATTTTGCATTGGTTTTGCAAACGCAACAACAATGCTTGACAACGTTTCCTCCGAGCGTTGTCACATCCTTCTGGGTGACCGAGTGAGGTCACAGGTCAAAGTGACCGTGTTAATCCATGGTGTGTGGGGAGCAAGGTTCTCGTTGACACATAGGCTCTAATCCTTTAATTTGCCCAGCAAAGCCGCAGGCCGAGAAATTCCCAAAAATGCCAACGTCTAAGTGATCTTCAGACTATAATAATCTGATTAACAATTTGTCTAGGCGATGTTGCAGTGGGTATTGGGTGAATGAAATGATCGATTGCTATCTTTACATGATCCATCCATCCTAATTTGACCTTAGAATCTAAAATGGTTGCTTTGCTGATGTCAGGTTTATTTGAGAAATCATATTATTTGTATGTAAAATATAATGTTTTTTTTTTTTGTGGATCGTAGTTGCTAAAGTGTGTCTGTGTATATATTACTATTTTTATGCTATTTGTTGGTGGCCCTTGCATTTGAAATAATTATATTGTGAAATTGTCAACTTTTTTTTTTTTTCGGTAGGGGCTAATGTATGCAATGTTTCTGCTAATTTATTCTAATTTATGGAAATTTTATGCAAATCTATGCAAATTAACCAAATCAAATTTGGGAGGGGGTCGAGACAATGGGGGGACGCGCGAAAATCACTCCATTTTCTAATTTTGCGATTTATGCACATATCCGGTAAAATCATGTAAACGAAAAAAAAAAAAAAAAAATCTAGAATTGTCGGTGGGATCCTTCTGTCCTCTCTCTCTCTCTCTCTCTCTCTCTCTCTCTCTCTCTCTCTCTCTCTCTCTCTCTCTCTATATATATATATATATATATATATATATATATATATATATATATATATATATATATATATATATATATATATATATATATATTTGTGACAAGTGTGTGTGTGTGTGTGTGTGTGTGTGTGTGTGTGTGTGTGTGTGTCCTTTTTTTTTATTTTTTTTATTTTATTTTTTTGTTGTGTTTATTTTCTTTTCTCTCTTTCCTTCCTCTTTCTCTCCCTCTCTCCTGCCTCAATTTCTTTGAGTTACCCATGACATGTTGTAATGGTTAGGAGGGGGGGGAGTTTTTTGTGGTTGTCGAACACTCTTACGTCATTCCTGTCCAATCGTAAGGCAAGGTTGGGCACCGGCAAACCGTATTTAAATAAGTGCCAGCCTAAACGCTCAGATTCGGAGAGACTCGTCAACTGGCAGCCGCAGCGACAACACCTCCTCTCTTCGCTCTCTACTACGGACCACAACCACGCGCTCCCAAACCCAAGCGCTCTTCCCAGCCCGCTCTCTGACTGGCTGAGGGTTGTAGCTCGCTTACACACACTCCAACCGGCCGAGTCTGGAAACTGGTACCTTAGCGACCAAGTTGACAGATAAGGCTACGGTACAAGAAATAGAGCACTGGTCAGCTGCCTGGCATTTCTGCTAAAGTCCTGCATCAGGGGGACTCCCACTTGGGGGTTCTGCCCAGGCAATAAGCCCTGTGTTCCGGGGACTCCCTCAGGGTTGAGTCCCGCCCAGGCACCTTTCTCCTCCTACTAATTCCTTCTCTTTTCGCCTTTAGTGTCCTCCAGGTGGTGAAGGTGAACCCTGCGGCTTGCACAAGGGGGGCACCTAGTGTGCTGCCTTAAGCCACCTGGATCAAGGTCAGGCAAAAGCTTGGTTAGGATCAGGCGCAGTTCAGGCCGGTTACGACAGCTGTTAGCAGCTGGGCTGGTAAACTGAACTGCTTAGGCAGGCTTCTCTTTACCATCTTTCCCTAGCTGTGTCGTCTGTTGGGCCTAGGCCCCCTTTTAGGATTATTTATTTTTGTGTACATGTACTTTCTACCTTGCATTTATTCTTGCTGTTGAAACATGAGACACAATGGCTAGAATAAAGGTTAAATGTAAAAGTCCTAATGAGAAAGGTAAAAAACTCAAGCTCATAGAGATTCTATGTAAAAAGGATATTGAAATCAGTAGGATTTTCAACACCCACGATGGATTTGTGGTACTGACCCTCAACGAACATCATGCTGATAGTATATTTACCACTGAAACCAAACACGAACTATCTGACAATGATTTCACACCTATCCTGCCTCCAGATCTAAAAGCCAAAAAAAGCGTGATCATTCCCAGAGTGGATGATCTCGTTTACGAGAAAACAGCGATTGAAATTGGCGAAGAACTCATCAGGAAAAACGACTGGATAAAGAGGAGGAAATTGAACACATATACAAATTTCCCAACTCACCAACAATAAAGATCACATTTACCTTAACCTCACTCGCAAAACTATGCACTGAAAAGGTCTAAAAGCCTTTCAAATTAGCATCCCCGCACACGAAATAAAACTTGAAACATATATTCATATCCAATGCTGTATGCGATGCTACGCTATGGAAGACCACCACATTAACGAATGCCCCATGAATAGAGAATATAAGGTGTGCTCAGAGTGTAGCAAAGAAGGACACGTGTGGCACCAATGTCAGGAGCCAAATAAGAAATGCTTAAACTGTGGGGAAAACCACAGTACCCTGGCAATGAAATGCCCAAAAAGGAAAGAAATAATAAAAAACAAAAGAACACAACAAAACACCCAACAAAACACAACATACGCTGACATAACAAGGACTAAAGCTCCAAGCAATTTACAAAACTACACCATCCCCAAAATTAGCAAAGAAGAAATACTTAAAATTCACATTTGCGTAGCACACGCTCAAAATAAAAACCAAGAAAAGCCAGGGTCATATGCAGCCGAACTTAATAAAATTTTAACTGCAAACAGCTTACCTAACATCATTATACCTGAAGACTCTTCGGAAACACCTATGAACACCACCATGAATCATGACACCACTCAACAAGACACACCTACAACACCTAAGGTCTTGAGTAGACAAAAGAGTTCAAGCAACACTAGTTTAAACTATGAAACCACCCCTAAAAAGAAGCTAGATGCTAAAGATCTGGGCTTGAACTTTTTTTACTACCAAGGAAAACGGATGGCCACAAAACTTTTCAACTGTGGAACTCATCAAAGAAGTCAGAAATAAAAAAATCAAATGGACGTATACAAATAATAAATATGAAGAAGAATCCATCCTGCGAAAAGCTGAAAAAGGCGAAATAAACATGACAAAATGTTTCTTCATAATAGAAAAAGATGAATTTAGGAAAATCAGGCCGGGACTTATTCAGGAACGCTCACCTTTAGAATATCGCGACCCACGCACAAAAAAGACTCTTCACCACTAAACACAACATCAAAATAATCCAGCACAATATCCTGAATTGGAAAACTAACAAAGTATCACTACTACCCTACTTTCTTGAAAATGACCCGGATATTCTTTTATTAAATAGTCATGGTTTGAAAAATAACGAAGAGTTAAAGATCCCAGGATACCGAGTTTACAAAATAAATTTTACTGAAGACATATACGATGGTTCTGCAATAGGTATAAAACATAACATAAAACATAAATTATTTGATAACTTTGACACTGATTTTTTAGCTATAGAAATTAACACAAGTTTAGGACCCATACAAGTTGCCACAACATACCTACCTCCCAGACGCCCTTTCTTACCTTACACAGACATGCACAGACTTTTAAGTAATAATATTCCAACATACATTCTGGGAGACTTTAATGGCAGGCACTCAGTTTTCGGCAATAGAGACAACAATACTGTGGGCAAAAGTTTATCAAACCTTATAAATCAAGGCAAATTAATACACCTTGGACCTCACTTTCCTACATTCTACAGACATAACTCATCCACAAATCCTGATAAAATATTTTCCAATAAACACCACTACTTAAACAGCATCATCGAGCAAGGTGACATAACAACTTCCGATCATCTACCTGTAATATTTAAGCTCTCCACAAGTCCGTTTATTATGGAAAAACCAAAAACATATAATATTAATAAGGCTGACTGGGATCTATTCCAGCACAAATTAGATGCACAAATAAATGTTACCAACTTTGAGGGAAATAATATCGATCAACTAGAGGAAGCAACAACAAAATGGATTACAACAGTAAAAAGTGCTATGGAAATAGCCATTCCAAAATCAACACATCATTATATATATCAGTTAAAAATTACCCAAGAGATAAAAAACCTAGAAACCCAATTTAAAAACCTACAACAATATGCTACATTACATGGCTGGACTTTGCAAAGCTACAGGGATTATATAAGAATAAGAAACGAATTAAAGGAAAGATGCAAAGAAGCATATAATAAGAATTGGGAGGACCAAATAAAACTTGTATCAGAGAACAGTAAAAATAGCAAACAATTCTGGAATAAAATCAAATTACTTAAGGGGAAGAAGACTAATCACACTAACTACATGAAAGATACAGAGGGGAAAAAATATTATTCGGATAAGGAAAAATGTCAAATAATGGAGGAAACATGGAAACATGTATTCAGAATTACTGAGGAGGAAGAACACAACTTTGATAGACAACATTCTGAACATATTGATAGATATATTAACGTAAACAATATTAGAGTTAAGCCTTACATCACAGTCAACTTAAACAGACTAAACAATGAAAACTATAGCACCAGAGAAATTACAATAGAAGAAATTAAAACCTATATCAGACGATCAAAAAATAAAGCACCAGGCTCCTCTAACATAAATAAAACAATTTTAGAAAATGTACATCTAAAACATTTGAGCAACTAAGAAATATTTTCAACGCCTGTTTATCTATTGGATACTTTCCATGTGCTCTTAAAGAAGCAATAATAAAATTTATCCCCAAAAAAGAAAAAAGTCTAATAAACCCTATTAACTATCGACCTATATCATTACTTGAAGTACCTGGAAAAATTTTTGAAAAGCTTATTCAATCAAGACTAAATAACTTCCTGTCAGAAAATAACATAATCAAAGAAAGACAACATGGATTCAGGACATACAAGGGCACACATACTGCAATAACAACAACACTTGAATTTATTGCCAACGCATTAGCAGAGAAAAGCAAGTATATATGGTATTAAGAGACGTAGCAAAAGCTTTTGATAAGGTCTGGCATAATGGTTTAAAATATAAAATATTGAGATTAGGCCTTCCTGATATATTAGAAAAATTTTATGTAACTTTTAAATAATAGAAAAGCCAGGATAAAATTTGGTAAGGAATTAAGTAAAAGTATGGAATTATTAAGTGGTGTACCACAGGGATGCGTTTTATCACCAACCTTATACACACTATACACTAATGACCTTCCCCCACCAGAACATGGATGCCTAACCACAATGTATGCAGATGACATCACCCAGATAATAACAACACCAAGCAAATCGAAACTAATGATGAGAGCTAAAGTTGAAAGAGAAGTTGAAAGAATAAATAAATTCGAAAAGAAATGGAAAATTAGAACAAGTGAAGAAAAATTCAAAATCATACCTTTGGCGCAGCTTAAAACAAAGAACATAACTGTTAATGGAAAGGTCATTGAAACCAGCAAGGGTGGAAAACTACTAGGTCTCAACATAACAAATACCGGCTTTGTAGGACATATAACGAAAACAATAAACAAAGGAAATGGTATATTATCACAACTAAGAAGATTTAGCAATTTAACACCTAAAATTAAAACTACACTAGTCAAAACACTTTTAATTCCAGTCATGGAGTACCCTTCCATCCCTATTTGTATAGCCTCAAAGACACAAAAAAGAAAAATGCAAACAGTTTTAAACAAAGCGTTACGATTTATCAACTGTAATGAACCAGACCAATTGAACTCTTATAATCTACACAAAAATATAACATCACCCTTTAAACATATCTAACCATCATAAAGCGCAAAAAACATGGGAAATAATAAGATTAAGCGAACCCGAACAGTATGAAATGCTAGTAACACCCTATGACAACACACATACATGGTTCCCTAAATCAAGCAATATAACTGAAATGGATGAACCACAACCAATAGTCACATGAATAATCTTACACTTAAAAAAAAAAAAAAAAAAAAAAAAAAAAATTGTTAATACTAACAATAATATTAGAAATTAATATAATTGTAATACTAACTTTATTTGATTGATAATGGTTACTTAAATTAGTTAATAAGTAAACAAATATTATATAACAATAGCGGTATTTTAATATATAACTAATTATATAAGCAAACAAATATATAAACAAATCACTAGCAAAGTGGTCAAGCCCACTATCTATTATTCTCTTACTTTCTTTCACCCATTCTCTTAACCACACTTTCTCTTTAGCTAGCTCTCTTTCTTCACCCCCTTTATTCTAAAAAAAAAAAAAAAAAAAAGCCCTTCTCGCCTCTAGAACATTTCATACACGAGTTTCCCGCACGGAATATCAGATTGGGACAGACCCTGTGACCGAGGAAACCGGTGTGTTTTGCCATAGAGGTGGGCTGTTCGGCCTTCCCTCTGTCTCTCTCACTTCTCCAATTTTCTTTTTTCACCGCCTCTGGGTGAAGGGGTTGGGGGACCTTAAAAGCCCCCAGAACTCCTGAAGCAGAGGCAGCCTGCGATGCCCTGAGGAAGCCCGTGAGCGTGCGGGTCCAGCCTCAGTTGCGGGGCCAGGTAAAGGAAGAACAAGTTTGTTTTGGAGGGCCTTCCATAACCTCCTTGTCATAGCTGTTTCGCAAGGCGGGACAATTTCGACGGCTTTTAGAAGCCGGGTTGTCTGCAGCAACCGCCAACTGCAAGGCAGGGCCATCTTAGCTGTGTTGTAAGTCGGGTCTCGGCCCCTTGTAGGCTAACTTCTTGGAACTCGGCAAATACTTGGAAATAAGAGATAACGATG
>NC_059285.1:25908856-25919127 GCF_017591435.1 Portunus trituberculatus
GAGAGGGAGAGAAAGAGGAAGGAAAGAGAGAAAGAAAAACACAACAAAAAATAAAATAAAAAATTAAAAAAGGACACACACACACACACACACACACACACACACATACACACATACACACACACTTCTCACAAATAGAGAGAGAGAGAGAGAGAGAGAGAGAGAGAGAGAGAGAGAGAGAGAGAGAGAGAGAGAGGACAGAAGGATCCCACCGACAATTCTAGATGATTTTTTTTTTTTTTTTTTTTCCTTTACATGATTTTACCGGATATGTGCATAAATCGCAAAATTAGAAAATGGAGTGATTTTCGCGCGCGTCCCCCACCCCATTGTCTCGACCCCCCTCCCAAATTTGATTTGGCTAATTTGCATAGATTTGCATAAAATTTCCATAAATTAGAATAAATTAGCAGAAACATTGCATACATTAGCCCCTACCGAAAAAAAAAAAAAGTTGACAATTTCACAATATAATTATTTCAAATGCAAGGGCCACCAACAAATAGCATACAAATAGTAATATATACACAGACACACTTTAGCAACTACGATCCACAAAAAAAAAAAAAAAAAGCATTATATTTTACATACAAATAATATGATTTCTCAAATATACCTGACATCAGCAAAGCAACCATTTTAGATTCTAAGGTCAAATTAGGATGTATGGATCATGTAAAGATAGCAATCGATCATTTCATTCACCCAATACCTACTGCAACATCGCCTAGACAAATTGTTAATCAGATTATTATATAGTCTGAAGATCACTTAGACGTTGGCATTTTTGGGAATTTCTCGGCCTGCGGCGTTGCTGGGCAAATTAAAGGATTAGAGCCTATGTGTCAACGAGAACCTTGCTCCCCACACACCATGGATTAACACGGTCACTTTGACCTGTGACCTCACTCGGTCACCCAGAAGGATGTGACAACGCTCGGAGGAAACGTTGTCAAGCATTGTTGTTGCGTTTGCAAAACCAATGCAAAATTTATTTAAAAATAAACACAAATTCCTCTAACTTGCCTCTTTAGAGCATCACAATGTATATGTACTACACCACCATTCAGTTAAAAATTATTAAGTACCTGACTTGGGGCGCGTATTGGTACACGTGTGACAGCGCCGCAGGCAGGAAAATCCCCCAAAATGCCAACGCCTAAGTGATCTTCATAAAAATGGTCAGACTATAGTGTGCTTATTTATTAGCGTGTCGTGTGTCACGGTTAGTCTGACGGCTTGCGTCTTTCCTCCTCCCACAGCCGCTGCAGTGACTTTATATATATATATATATATATATATATATATATATATATATATATATATATATATATATATATATATATATATATATATATATATATATATATATATATATATATATATATTACGGCCCGCCCGTAACATGCATTACTACCATCACCTCCTCCGCTTGTTACCTCGTTCGCCACCTCTCCGCCTCCCTTCCACGTCACCGTCTCGTGAACCTTCCACGTCACCGTCTCGTGAACCTTCCACGCCACCGTCTCGTGAACCTTCCCCGCCACCGTGTCGTGAACCTTCCACGTCACCGTTTCATGAAGCCCGGCTACTGTCCCGAAGTTGGATTCACGCGACCCCTTTCGACTCAACCGAAAGTGTTGAGCCAGCTCTTGGTTTTCTGGATTGGGAGTTGAGATCCAAGCCTCAACCAGTGAACACAACGCCTCTTGGTTCTGCCGTGGGATCAACCATCACCCAGCATTTCACCACTGCGACACCGCATAAGTATCACTTCCCCTCGTCCGTGTTTTCCACATTGCCTCTATATAGGATTAGGATTATTGTTAGGTATTAAGTTGGGTTCTTTATTGTTGTATTTATTACTGTGTTATATGTATATGTGTATATCATTTTCCTGTGTTTCATGTTATATATCTGTGTTTCATGTTTCTTGTTATATATGTGTCAATTTCATTATGGGTTATTAAAATAGCTTTTTAAAGTGACCCCCTTTTGCATTTCCTCACCAGTTGAACCTGCAGTGTTTTTTTTTTTTTTTATTGTTATTGTTCACCGGCTCTCCGATGCCAATCTTACCAGTTTAACCGGTGAACGTAACAATTGGCGACCGTGACAGGACCATTATAACCCATGTTCAGTGTTCCATTTTTCCAGTGATTCTTTTTTTTTCTGTGATTGCTTGTGTTTCTGTGGTGTTGTGACTCTGATGTGTTTTTTTTTTGTGACTTACTCTGCGTTTGGTTTAAGTTTACCTTTGTGCGATCAAGTGGTTCCTTTTGGGTTAAACGTGCTTCGTGACTTTCATTGGTATCGCATAGCAGTGGTAGAGCAGGAAACCAGGTAGAAAGGCGTGTTCACCGATAGCACTTATCTCTAGTTTTTGCACATAGGCAGGTGTGTAATAAGTGTTATCCAAGTGTTGGGATCATCATATGTTCATGCGAACCCTCAATTCCCTCACTTCGCGGATAATTTTTCTCGCTAGTTAGAATCGGCCATTTTAACTAGTCTCTCAGACTAATCCGCCTCCTTATCAATAACAAGTCTCAGTACAATTCGCTTCTTACTCTCAAGTCTCGTAATTAGAGTAATCCGGATCCCTCTTAATGCCGTAACTCTCTAGTTTACCCCTCATTAGTGATTGTACTCATAAGTGTTTACTTAAGTATAATCTAGGTAATTTCAAGGTTGCCTTTATTATCACTCTGCCAAGTTCCTCACTTAAGTAATTCGCTTATCATTTTTTTTGTTGTGGTTTAACATCTATTTAATATGGCTTCCACTCAGTTTAACGTTGAAGATTTTTGTGCCGACCCATCTCTGGAACAACTTAAATATGCTAATATAAAGAAGGACCAATGGAAGACCATCGCTAAACATTTTGATGTTCCCATCACGTCTCAGATGACTAAAGAGGTCATTAAGAATGTAGTTGTTGAACATCTAGTGCAAGAAGGTCAGTTGCTAGGAAATGCCATAGAAGAGTTAACTCCCATGTCAGCCTCTACGAGGACTATAATACACAGTCCCCAGGAAGAACAGGAAAAGAGTAGGATAAGTCAATGGGAAATTGAGAAGCTTAAACTAGAATACCGGATGCATGAAAGACAAATGCAACTACAGGAAAAACAAATGCAACTACAGGCAGAAAAAGAAGCGAAAGAAATGCAACTACAGGCAAAAGATAAAGAGAGAATTTCAGTTACAACTTAAAAGGCAGGAGAAAGAGTTAGAAATTCAGGAGTTAGCCCTACGAAATGACGCTAAGTTTAGAGGGGAAGAAATATATATAAAGAAACAGTTAGCAAGCTTTAATCCTGCTACAGCTGCTCCGCTAGTTCCCCCTTTTGATGAATCTGATGTTGACGGGTCATTTCGCGCTTTTGAGAGCATTGCTAATAGGAATAAATGGCCCCAGGATCAGTGGGTGTCTCTCCTTGTCCCTAAGCTAGTAGGAAAAGCTTATAGGGTATACAACGGCCTTAGTGATGAGGTAGAATATGAAGAGATCAACCTTTAACATTCTAGACGCCTACTCTATCACTTCTGATGGATACAGACAGCAGTTTCGAAAGTATGTGAAACCAGAGTCTCACACCTATGTTGAATTCGCTAGTGAGAAACTAAGACAATTTAAGAAATGGTTAGCCGCTCTTAACATTACCACCTTTTCGGAGTTGCTCAATCTAATGGTCCTGGAAGAATGGAAGAACAATTTACCATTTAATATTCTGAGGCATGTGGAAGAACGGGGAGAGAGTGAGCTTATGTCTGCCGCTAAAGTGGCTGATGTGTTTGCTTTGTTGATGGGATCCCTGGGTAGTAGAGGTCGTGGTTCACTGTCTAATGTTAGGTCCTCCTTTGGGGAAGGTTTTGGGGGTGCGGGTGGTAAGCCAACCGGATTCTCGCCAAATGCATATAATTCCCCCTGGTGTACATACTGTAAGAAGCCAGGACACACGATCCAGAAATGTAGACACCCAAATTGCAAGGGTTCTCAACGTCAACTTTCTTTTGTGTCCTATAGACCTAACACATTTGAGAACAAGAAACCAGTGGCCCTAGCTAACCCTGTCAACTCTCCTCTAGAACTTTATGACTCGTACATGTATCAAGGTAAAGTGTCCCTGACTGATGGTAAAGACAAGGCAATAAATATCAAGGTTTTGCGTGATACAGGTGCTGCCCAATCCATCTTAAGGGAAGATGTCATCCCTAACATCAAACAGGCTTTCACTGGGGAGAAGGTGATCCTTACAGGTCTCGAATCACAGCTCTCCTATCCCTTGGCTAATATTAGCTTACAGTGCCCGTTCATTTCAGGAGACCTTCCTCTGCCGGATTGTGGTACTCAGTATATCCCCTGAGTGTCCTGAAAGTCCCATTCCTTATCATAGTTTCTTGTAGGAGTACCACGTCAATATTTAGTTTCCTCATTTCTGCTGTTAGCATATGCTTATTTCCTGAGAGTCCTCGTATGTTCCATTGTAGGAGTCTAATTGGTATTTGTTCGTCTTCCGTTGTTCTTTCGGTCTCACTGAGAGCCCCAGGGCCGCCTTCTCTTTCTCTATCGCCGCTGTTGCTGGTGTTGTCCCTGCCGGAAGCATCCGGGTGGGTTGTTGGGGTGCTGGTGTTGGGGCTGGTGCTGGTGCTGGGGTTGGTGCTGGGGTTGGTGCTGGTGAACTCTTGGCTGTCTTGGGCGTCTTCCTCAGTTTTTTCCTTATAATTATTGTCTGCAAGCTGTGAGAGCTTGTCTTCCTGGATCTCGTGTCCCATCATCGAGGCGAGTGCTCCGGCGAAAGACGTGAAGAGATCCTTTAGCTCGGTTTTCGTTAGTTTGATCTGTTCTTCGGTATTATGTTGTTGTGCCGGTGATTCTAGTCGTCTGCGTGGTTCGTGGTGAGGTTTTGGGCGTCCTGTGCCCTAGCCAAGACATGGGAAGTCTTGATCTGTTAACATCTCCGTCTCTGGCTCGTTGGTGGTCTGTTCCAGTTTGCGGTTTCCCCATGTTGAGGTTGCGGCAAGTGCTGGGCGATGATTCACCATGAATTGCATCTGGGTGTTTTTTTGTGAGCTTACCAGAGTTCTTCGTGCTTCGCAGCTCTTGCTCCATGCCAGGTGCTTCTCGCCACAATTGGGACATTGTTTGCTTGTCATTTGTCCTTCTTTGTGTTTCGTTATGCACAGTTCTGTCTGGTGCTGCCCTGAGCATACTCCACAGCGTGTCTCGAGGGTACAATTGTTTTTGTGGTGTCCGAACTTTTGGCAGTTGAAACAACGAAATAGCTCGCGGCTGAAGGGACGTGTGTAAAACGTCCCCCAGCTGCCCAGTTCCAGAGCACCTGGTAAAGATCCCTGTACCGTGATCTCCACCTGCCTCGTTGCCTCCCCTGTAGAGACTCAGCATCTCTGTGCTTCTAAGACCAGTGGATGATCTAGAATTGGCTTGAGTGTATCAAGATCGGGTATTTTAGCAGTATGCCTTTGCATGTGTCCTGTCCTGTTGCTTTCAGTTCAACAGGTTTGCCCTGTACTGTACGCAAGTTCATGAGCTTTGTGAAGGTTTCCTGATCCGGAGGAGAAACCATAACATTCCCAGACAGTAGGAATTTCATCCTCATCTTTGGAGTTTCCAAGTTTTTCTCTATGATTTCTGCTAGGTGAAGGGCTGATTCGAACCCCTCGGTGCGAGGAATGAAGACTTTCGGAAAATCTTGGTGCTGGGGTCTTGTCTCTGGAGCCGGTGGAGGTGATTTTGCAGTGTCGCTGGCTATGGTTGACTCGAGACGCGGTTCTTCTTTCTTCTTCTGTTTTCCCACCGTGGTCCATGTTTGTACTTCTGCGGTGTTGGAGTAGCTTTCCTGGGAGTTTTCTTGGTTGGAGATTCTTGCTTTGCTCTTGCATTGTTCCAGTTCTTCTCCGTCGGAATCTTCCGTGTAGCGTCTCTTTGTTCGGTCCAGACTCATGCAGCGAACAGTGCGTGGAACTGTGTTTTCCGTTCTTGAGGTCTTCCTGTCTGGGCTTGCCGTTTTGTGACGTACCATCGTTATATCTTATTTCCAAGTATTTGCCGAGTTCCAAGAAGTTAGCCTACAAGGGGCCGAGACCCGACTTACAACACAGCTAAGATGGCCCTGCCTTGCAGTTGGCGGTTGCTGCAGACAACCCGGCTTCTAAAAGCCGTCGAAATTGTCCCGCCTTGCGAAACAGCTATGACAAGGAGGTTATGGAAGGCCCTCCAAAACAAACTTGTTCTTCCTTTACCTGGCCCCGCAACTGAGGCTGGACCCGCACGCTCACGGGCTTCCTCAGGGCATCGCAGGCTGCCTCTGCTTCAGGAGTTCTGGGGGCTTTTAAGGTCCCCCAACCCCTTCACCCAGAGGCGGTGAAAAAAGAAAATTGGAGAAGTGAGAGAGACAGAGGGAAGGCCGAACAGCCCACCTCTATGGCAAAACACACCGGTTTCCTCGGTCACAGGGTCTGTCCCAATCTGATATTCCGTGCGGGAAACTCGTGTATGAAATGTTCTAGAGGCGAGAAGGGCCAGAGGGTAGGAAAAACGCTGGAACAGCGCAGCGTTATGTCTATAATGTTTTGCCTCCTGGAGTAGAGGTCTTTCTGCTGCTGTGTAGAAGATAGCTTCAATGCTGGCTGTTGTGAGCCTGTAATGCTTTGTAGCACTCGGTGGGTAAGAACATCTTCTTACCGATGCAGGAGCAGGAATGGTGAGCGTTTAGGCTGGCACTTATTTAAATACGGTTTGCCGGTGCCCAACCTTGCCTTACGATTGGACAGGAATGACGTAAGAGTGTTCGACAACCACAAAAAACTCCCCCCCCTCCTAACCATTACAACATGTCATGGGTAACTCAAAGAAATTGAGGCAGGCGAGAGGGAGAGAAAGAGGAAGGAAAGAGAGAAAAGAAAAAACACAACAAAAAATAAAATAAAAAATTAAAAAAGGACACACACACACACACACACACACACACACACACACACACACACACACACACTTCTCACAAATAGAGAGAGAGAGAGAGAGAGAGAGAGAGAGAGAGAGAGAGAGAGAGAGAGAGGGAGAGAGGGACAGAAGGATCCCACCGACAATTCTAGATGATTTTTTTTTTTTTTTTTTTTCCTTTACATGATTTTACCGGATATGTGCATAAATCGCAAAATTAGAAAATGGAGTGATTTTCGCGCGCGTCCCCCACCCCATTGTCTCGACCCCCCTCCCAAATTTGATTTGGCTAATTTGCATAGATTTGCATAAAATTTCCATAAATTAGAATAAATTAGCAGAAACATTGCATACATTAGCCCCTACCGAAAAAAAAAAAAAGTTGACAATTTCACAATATAATTATTTCAAATGCAAGGGCCACCAACAAATAGCATACAAATAGTAATATATACACAGACACACTTTAGCAACTACGATCCACAAAAAAAAAAAAAAAAGCATTATATTTTACATACAAATAATATGATTTCTCAAATATACCTGACATCAGCAAAGCAACCATTTTAGATTCTAAGGTCAAATTAGGATGTATGGATCATGTAAAGATAGCAATCGATCATTTCATTCACCCAATACCTACTGCAACATCGCCTAGACAAATTGTTAATCAGATTATTATATAGTCTGAAGATCACTTAGACGTTGGCATTTTTGGGAATTTCTCGGCCTGCGGCGTTGCTGGGCAAATTAAAGGATTAGAGCCTATGTGTCAACGAGAACCTTGCTCCCCACACACCATGGATTAACACGGTCACTTTGACCTGTGACCTCACTCGGTCACCCAGAAGGATGTGACAACGCTCGGAGGAAACGTTGTCAAGCATTGTTGTTGCGTTTGCAAAACCAATGCAAAATTTATTTAAAAATAAACACAAATTCCTCTAACTTGCCTCTTTAGAGCATCACAATGTATATGTACTACACCACCATTCAGTTAAAAATTATTAAGTACCTGACTTGGGGCGCGTATTGGTACACGTGTGACAGCGCCGCAGGCAGGAAAATCCCCCAAAATGCCAACGCCTAAGTGATCTTCATAAAAATGGTCAGACTATAGTGTGCTTATTTATTAGCGTGTCGTGTGTCACGGTTAGTCTGACGGCTTGCGTCTTTCCTCCTCCCACAGCCGCTGCAGTGACTTTATATATATATATATATATATATATATATATATATATATATATATATATATATATATATATATATATATATATATATATATATATATATATATATATATATATATATATATATTACGGCCCGCCCGTAACATGCATTACTACCATCACCTCCTCCGCTTGTTACCTCGTTCGCCACCTCTCCGCCTCCCTTCCACGTCACCGTCTCGTGAACCTTCCACGTCACCGTCTCGTGAACCTTCCACGCCACCGTCTCGTGAACCTTCCCCGCCACCGTGTCGTGAACCTTCCACGTCACCGTTTCATGAAGCCCGGCTACTGTCCCGAAGTTGGATTCACGCGACCCCTTTCGACTCAACCGAAAGTGTTGAGCCAGCTCTTGGTTTTCTGGATTGGGAGTTGAGATCCAAGCCTCAACCAGTGAACACAACGCCTCTTGGTTCTGCCGTGGGATCAACCATCACCCAGCATTTCACCACTGCGACACCGCATAAGTATCACTTCCCCTCGTCCGTGTTTTCCACATTGCCTCTATATAGGATTAGGATTATTGTTAGGTATTAAGTTGGGTTCTTTATTGTTGTATTTATTACTGTGTTATATGTATATGTGTATATCATTTTCCTGTGTTTCATGTTATATATCTGTGTTTCATGTTTCTTGTTATATATGTGTCAATTTCATTATGGGTTATTAAAATAGCTTTTTAAAGTGACCCCCTTTTGCATTTCCTCACCAGTTGAACCTGCAGTGTTTTTTTTTTTTTATTGTTATTGTTCACCGGCTCTCCGATGCCAATCTTACCAGTTTAACCGGTGAACGTAACAATTGGCGACCGTGACAGGACCATTATAACCCATGTTCAGTGTTCCATTTTTCCAGTGATTCTTTTTTCTGTGATTGCTTGTGTTTCTGTGGTGTTGTGACTCTGATGTGTTTTTTTGTGACTTACTCTGCGTTTGGTTTAAGTTTACCTTTGTGCGATCAAGTGGTTCCTTTTGGGTTAAACGTGCTTCGTGACTTTCATTGGTATCGCATAGCAGTGGTAGAGCAGGAAACCAGGTAGAAAGGCGTGTTCACCGATAGCACTTATCTCTAGTTTTTGCACATAGGCAGGTGTGTAATAAGTGTTATCCAAGTGTTGGGATCATCATATGTTCATGCGAACCCTCAATTCCCTCACTTCGCGGATAATTTTTCTCGCTAGTTAGAATCGGCCATTTTAACTAGTCTCTCAGACTAATCCGCCTCCTTATCAATAACAAGTCTCAGTACAATTCGCTTCTTACTCTCAAGTCTCGTAATTAGAGTAATCCGGATCCCTCTTAATGCCGTAACTCTCTAGTTTACCCCTCATTAGTGATTGTACTCATAAGTGTTTACTTAAGTATAATCTAGGTAATTTCAAGGTTGCCTTTATTATCACTCTGCCAAGTTCCTCACTTAAGTAATTCGCTTATCATTTTTTTTGTTGTGGTTTAACATCTATTTAATATGGCTTCCACTCAGTTTAACGTTGAAGATTTTTGTGCCGACCCATCTCTGGAACAACTTAAATATGCTAATATAAAGAAGGACCAATGGAAGACCATCGCTAAACATTTTGATGTTCCCATCACGTCTCAGATGACTAAAGAGGTCATTAAGAATGTAGTTGTTGAACATCTAGTGCAAGAAGGTCAGTTGCTAGGAAATGCCATAGAAGAGTTAACTCCCATGTCAGCCTCTACGAGGACTATAATACACAGTCCCCAGGAAGAACAGGAAAAGAGTAGGATAAGTCAATGGGAAATTGAGAAGCTTAAACTAGAATACCGGATGCATGAAAGACAAATGCAACTACAGGAAAAACAAATGCAACTACAGGCAGAAAAAGAAGCGAAAGAAATGCAACTACAGGCAAAAGATAAAGAGAGAATTTCAGTTACAACTTAAAAGGCAGGAGAAAGAGTTAGAAATTCAGGAGTTAGCCCTACGAAATGACGCTAAGTTTAGAGGGGAAGAAATATATATAAAGAAACAGTTAGCAAGCTTTAATCCTGCTACAGCTGCTCCGCTAGTTCCCCCTTTTGATGAATCTGATGTTGACGGGTCATTTCGCG
>NC_059285.1:25919627-25931312 GCF_017591435.1 Portunus trituberculatus
TGAGCGTTTAGGCTGGCACTTATTTAAATACGGTTTGCCGGTGCCCAACCTTGCCTTACGATTGGACAGGAATGACGTAAGAGTGTTCGACAACCACAAAAAACTCCCCCCCCTCCTAACCATTACAACATGTCATGGGTAACTCAAAGAAATTGAGGCAGGCGAGAGGGAGAGAAAGAGGAAGGAAAGAGAGAAAAGAAAAAACACAACAAAAAAATAAAATAAAAAAAAATAAAAAAAAACACACACACACACACACACACACACACACACACACACACACACACACACACATCACACATATATATATATATATAGAGAGAGAGAGAGAGAGAGAGAGAGAGAGAGAGAGAGAGAGAGAGAGAGAGAGAGAGAGAGAGGGACAGAAGGATCCCACCGACAATTCTAGATGATTTTTTTTTTTTTTTTTTTTTTTTCGTTTACATGATTTTACCGGATATGTGCATAAATCGCAAAATTAGAAAATGGAGTGATTTTCGCGCGTCCCCCCCCCCCCATTGTCTCGACCCCCCCTCCCAAATTTGATTTGGTTAATTTGCATAGATTTGCATAAAATTTCCATAAATTAGAATAAATTAGCAGAAACATTGCATACATTAGCCCCTACCGAAAAAAAAAAAAAGTTGACAATTTCACAATATAATTATTTCAAATGCAAGGGCCACCAACAAATAGCATAAAAATAGTAATATATACACAGACACACTTTAGCAACTACGATCCACAAAAAAAAAAACATTATATTTTACATACAAATAATATGATTTCTCAAATAAACCTGACATCAGCAAAGCAACCATTTTAGATTCTAAGGTCAAATTAGGATGGATGGATCATGTAAAGATAGCAATCGATCATTTCATTCACCCAATACCCACTGCAACATCGCCTAGACAAATTGTTAATCAGATTATTATAGTCTGAAGATCACTTAGACGTTGGCATTTTTGGGAATTTCTCGGCCTGCGGCGTTGCTGGGCAAATTAAAGGATTAGAGCCTATGTGTCAACGAGAACCTTGCTCCCCACACACCATGGATTAACACGGTCACTTTGACCTGTGACCTCACTCGGTCACCCAGAAGGATGTGACAACGCTCGGAGGAAACGTTGTCAAGCATTGTTGTTGCGTTTGCAAAACCAATGCAAAATTTATTTAAAAATAGGTGGGTCGTATAAAACTTTTTTTAAATTCAAAATTCCTGGGGTTGGAAAAATTTACTTGTGGTGAAAAAATAACTGTGTAAAATTTCATAGTCCTATCTCAAAATCTTGAACCCCACATCGCCTTCAAAGTTTGAGTTTTTAATGAAAATATAGTATTATTGTATAATTTTTAAAACGTATTTTATGCATGAAACTTTTTATGCCTTGAGTCCTAAAATATGGAATAAACTTTATGAAACTTGTATAAAAAGTTTCAACGAAATCCTTTGATATTCTTTACTTCCACAATTTGACTGAATATATGCAAAAAATGCATTTTTTGTGTTTTTATAGCATTTTTAAAAAATATTTTAAGCGTGAAAATTTTAATGTCTGGGGTCATATTATTTTAAGTTAACTATATTTAACTTATATAAAAAGTTCCAACAAAATCCGTTTACTTTCTTTACTTCCACAGTTTGAACGAAAATATGTGAAGAAGTAGCCTACTGCCTAAGTGAGTGAGTTACCCTCAGTCTGTCATCTCACTCCCTCAGTGTTCCGCTAGCTGTCGTGGTGTGAGGTCTGCCTTAGTGTGTTACTGAAGCAACCGATTTCAACTACAATATGGCTGCTGAGAAAGAAACGCCCATATCACGATCGAAGACTAAATGTCCATTACTTGGAATGCCTGAATCCCTTAAAGAAGATGTTCTTCCAACAGTTGCAGACGTGCTAAAGCACTATTTGCATTTGCATCATACTTTGAAAGTCAGCAAGAAAGAGCCCCAAGGGCTTGTCACAAAAGTAATTGATGATGTGCTTCGCATATGGGAGCGAAGCTCATTGCCAACAATTTCTAAACAGAGAGCAACAGAGGTGTTCCAGAAGCATTTTCAACAATATAAAAATTTGCTTAAAGTTCCTGTCAAGCGCCGCAATACTGATAAATTCAAAGCTAATGCAGCATCATTTGTGAACAAATCTGAAACCCTGTTTGATTTAGCTACATGTAAGTGTTCGAGGTTTGATAACTGTAACTGCACATCAGAAAGAAAAATCCCCTACCAAGAACAATGTTTTCTACAAGATCAAAGAACAACACGTGAAATGTTTATCAGTCATGCCATTGACAAAGCTTCATCTCTCAAAAAGCGCAGAATCTTAGATCGTAGATCAAAAGACTATTGTGAGGTGCTTGCCAAAACCTGTTGATTCTGAATCCCTAGATGAAATAGTAATGCTCTCTTCCTCATCAACATCAGATGAAAATGAGGATTCCTGCGCCTCTGACTTTGAAAGTAGTTTACCTAATTATATGAAGGAAAAGAAAGGTGTAACTGAAATGAAGAAAGTGCAGAGAAATGTGTCTCTGTCAAACTTTGCCGTTGCTTGCGACAGAGTTGGAGTTTCCAGCAGAGCTGCAGCGACAATTGCTTCAGCAGTTATTGACGATCTCACTGTTGGAAATGAAATGCAGGTGATAGATAAAAGCAAAGTAATGAGAGCAAGAACTAAGTCCAGGAATGAAGCTTTGGCCTCCATTGATTTCAGCAACATAAAAAGTATATACTTTGATGGTCGTAAAGATTTGACTCTAAAGCTCAAGGAATCAAATAACAAAAAACAAGGACAGAAGTGACTGAAGAACATGTGACCCTCATCGCTGAACCAGGCAACATATATTTAGGGCATATAGTACCAAACAGCGGGAGTGCAAGGGATATTGTAAAGTCTATTTTATCATTCACAGAAGAAAATCACATTGATCTTGAAAACATTGAAGCAATTGGATGTGATGGAACAAATGTCAATACAGGATGGAGGGCTGGAATCATCAAGAGATTGGAGGAACATTTGAAACGACCATTACACTGGGCTGTGTGCCAATTACATGCTAATGAATTACCTCTCAGACACTTGCTTGTTCAGCTTGACGGAAAGACCAGTGGTCCACAACAGTTCACAGGACCTATTGGCAAAGCACTGGCTAATATTGATAATTGTGAAAACCTCCCAATTGTTCAGTTTTGTGCTATTCCATCAGAAGATATTGCTGTGAGTGATGACCTCCGGCAAGATCTCTCCTCTGACCAGAAATATCTACTTGACTTATATTTGGCTGTGTCTAAAGGTGAATGCAGTTCTGCAGTGGCAGCTCGCACTCCTGGTAAAATGGCACATTCTAGGTGGCTGACAACAGCTTCTCGAGCCCTGCGGCTTTATGTATCATCAGAAGAGCCAAGTGATAATTTGAAAAAAATTGTCAAGTATATCATGTTTGTGTATGTTCCTGTATGGTTCGCTATTAAATGCCAGCCAACTATTTCTCAAGCTGCCCGACATGCATTCAAGATGATTAGCAAATGTCAACAAATGGAGGAAGATATCCAAGAAATTGTCATGCCTGTACTAGAAAGAAACTCTTTTGGGGCTCATTCTGAGAGCATTCTTGTTGCAATGCTAACGGATGACAATTTGTCCTACAAAGAACTAGCGTGGAGGCGGATTCTCAGGATAAGAGAAGAAAGCCGTCCTACTGGTCGAGTTCGAACATTCAGAATACCAACTCTTAACAGGCAAGCAACCAATTATACAGAATTAATTGACTGGAAGAACACTCATGAACCAATATTCACTAAACAAATCGAAACTGATGAAATCAAGTCCATGATTAAAAGTAAGGAATTTCCCAATGACATCATTCCACCAATTCCATGTCACACACAGGCAGTGGAACGCCATATCAAGATTGTGACCGAGGCATCTGCCTCCGTGGTTGGGGTGAAAAACAGAGATGGCTTCATTATGAATAAATTGAAGTCCAGAAGTGTCATGCCAAAATTCGACTCAAAATGTGACTTCAAATCATTAATGTAATATCAAAACTCCAATATGGTTGGGTGGTTGGGTTGGAGTAGGGTGGGACTCTATGCCGGTCGCCTCCACGTGGTGAGTCCTGGGGTGTTTTCTTTAAGCCATTATTCTCATATAATAATTAGCTTAGATAAAACATGCAGAGCACCAGCTTACATACTTATAAAATGCGTTATGAACATAAAAGTTCGCATTTTAAACTCATATAAGTACTACCAGCAACTAATGATTATATTTAAATAGTAGAATAAAAAGACACATTTTACATTATTTCATTTAAATTGTGAAAGTAAAAAATGATAAGTGATCTCGTTGAAACTTTTTTTATGACTTAAATATAGTTTAATTAACATAATATGACCCCAGGCATTAAACTTTTCACACTTAAAATATTTTTTAAAAATGCTATAAAAACACAAAAAATGCATTTTTTGCACATATTCACCCAAATTGTGGAAGTACAGAATGTCAAAGGAATTCGTTGAAACTTTTTATATGAGTTTAATAAAGTTTATTCCATACGTTAGGACCCAAGGCATAAAAAGTTTCATGCATAAAATATGTTTTAAAAATTTATACAATAATACTATATTTTCATTAAAAACTCAAACTTTGAAGGTGATGTGGGAGTTCAAGATTTTGAGATAGGACTTTAAAATTTTTACACAGTTATTTTTTCACCACAAGTAAATTTTTCCCACCCCAGGAATTTTGAATTTCAAAAAAAAGTTTTATACGACCCACCCTAATATATATATATATATATATATATATATATATATATATGTTACGGCCCGCCCGTAACATGCATTACTACCATCACCTCCTCCGCTTGTTACCTCGTTCGCCACCTCTCCGCCTCCCCTTCCACGTCACCGTCTCGTGAACCTTCCACGTCACCGTCTCGTGAACCTTCCACGCCACCGTCTCGTGAACCTTCCCCGCCACCGTGTCGTGAACCTTCCACGTCACCGTTTCATGAAGCCCGGCTACTGTCCCGAAGTTGGATTCACGCGGCCCCTTTCGACTCAACCGAAAGTGTTGAGCCAGCTCTTGGTTTTCTGGATTGGGAGTTGAGATCCAAGCCTCAACCAGTGAACACAACGCCTCTTGGTTCTGCCGTGGGATCAACCATCACCCAGCATTTCACCACTGCGACACCGCATAAGTATCACTTCCCCTCGTCCGTGTTTTCCACATTGCCTCTATATAGGATTAGGATTATTGTTAGGTATTAAGTTGGGTTCTTTATTGTTGTATTTATTACTGTGTTATATGTATATGTGTATGTCATTTTCCTGTGTTTCATGTTATATATCTGTGTTTCATGTTTCTTGTTATATATGTGTCAATTTCATTATGGGTTATTAAAATAGCTTTTTAAAGTGACCCCCTTTTGCATTTCCTCACCAGTTGAACCTGCAGTGTTTTTTTTTTTATTGTTATTGTTCACCGGCTCTCCGATGCCAATCTTACCAGTTTAACCGGTGAACGTAACAATTGGCGACCGTGACAGGACCATTATAACCCATGTTCAGTGTTCCATTTTTCCAGTGATTCTTTTTTTCTGTGATTGCTTGTGTTTCTGTGGTGTTGTGACTCTGATGTGTTTTTTTTTTGTGACTTACTCTGCGTGTGGTTTAAATTTACCTTTGTGCGATCAAGTGGTTCCTTTTGGGTTAAACGTGCTTCGTGACTTTCATTGGTATCGCATAGCAGTGGTAGAGCAGGAAACCAGGTAGAAAGGCGTGTTCACCGATAGCACTTATCTCTAGTTTTTGCACATAGGCAGGTGTGTAATAAGTGTTATCCAAGTGTTGGGATCATCATATGTTCATGCGAACCCTCAATTCCCTCACTTCGCGGATAATTTTTCTCGCTAGTTAGAATCGGCCATTTTAACTAGTCTCTCAGACTAATCCGCCTCCTTATCAATAACAAGTCTCAGTACAATTCGCTTCTTACTCTCAAGTCTCGTAACTAGAGTAATCCGGATCCCTCTTAATGCCGTAACTCTCTAGTTTACCCCTCATTAGTGATTGTACTCATAAGTGTTTACTTAAGTATAATCTAGGTAATTTCCAAGGTTGCCTTTATTATCACTCTGCCAAGTTCCTCACTTAAGTAATTCGCTTATCATTTTTTTTGTTGTGGTTTAACATCTATTTAATATGGCTTCCACTCAGTTTAACGTTGAAGATTTTTGTGCCGACCCATCTCTGGAACAACTTAAATATGCTAATATAAAGAAGGACCAATGGAAGACCATCGCTAAACATTTTGATGTTCCCATCACGTCTCAGATGACTAAAGAGGTCATTAAGAATGTAGTTGTTGAACATCTAGTGCAAGAAGGTCAGTTGCTAGGAAATGCCATAGAAGAGTTAACTCCCATGTCAGCCTCTACGAGGACTATAATACACAGTCCCCAGGAAGAACAGGAAAAGAGTAGGATAAGTCAATGGGAAATTGAGAAGCTTAAACTAGAATACCGGATGCATGAAAGACAAATGCAACTACAGGAAAAACAAATGCAACTACAGGCAGAAAAAGAAGCGAAAGAAATGCAACTACAGGCAAAAGATAAAGAGAGAATTTCAGTTACAACTTAAAAGGCAGGAGAAAGAGTTAGAAATTCAGGAGTTAGCCCTACGAAATGACGCTAAGTTTAGAGGGGAAGAAATATATATAAAGAAACAGTTAGCAAGCTTTAATCCTGCTACAGCTGCTCCGCTAGTTCCCCCTTTTGATGAATCTGATGTTGACGGGTCATTTCGCGCTTTTGAGAGCATTGCTAATAGGAATAAATGGCCCCAGGATCAGTGGGTGTCTCTCCTTGTCCCTAAGCTAGTAGGAAAAGCTTATAGGGTATACAACGGCCTTAGTGATGAGGTAGAATATGAAGAGATCAACCTTTAACATTCTAGACGCCTACTCTATCACTTCTGATGGATACAGACAGCAGTTTCGAAAGTATGTGAAACCAGAGTCTCACACCTATGTTGAATTCGCTAGTGAGAAACTAAGACAATTTAAGAAATGGTTAGCCGCTCTTAACATTACCACCTTTTCGGAGTTGCTCAATCTAATGGTCCTGGAAGAATGGAAGAACAAGTTACCATTTAATATTCTGAGGCATGTGGAAGAACGGGAGAGAGTGAGCTTATGTCTGCCGCTAAAGTGGCTGATGCGTTTGCTTTGTTGATGGGATCCCTGGGTAGTAGAGGTCGTGGTTCACTGTCTAATGTTAGGTCCTCCTTTGGGGAAGGTTTTGGGGGTGCGGGTGGTAAGCCAACCGGATTCTCGCCAAATGCATATAATTCCCCCTGGTGTACATACTGTAAGAAGCCAGGACACACGATCCAGAAATGTAGACACCCAAATTGCAAGGGTTCTCAACGTCAACTTTCTTTTGTGTCCTATAGACCTAACACATTTGAGAACAAGAAACCAGTGGCCCTAGCTAACCCTGTCAACTCTCCTCTAGAACTTTATGACTCGTACATGTATCAAGGTAAAGTGTCCCTGACTGATGGTAAAGACAAGGCAATAAATATCAAGGTTCTGCGTGATACAGGTGCTGCCCAATCCATCTTAAGGGAAGATGTCATCCCTAACATCAAACAGGCTTTCACTGGGGAGAAGGTGATCCTTACAGGTCTCGAATCACAGCTCTCCTATCCCTTGGCTAATATTAGCTTACAGTGCCCGTTCATTTCAGGAGAGGTTGAAGTAGCCATTAAACCTGGTGAACTGCCAGTACCGGGGGTACATCTTGTACTGGGTAATGATCTTGCGGGTAACTTGGCTGTTCCAAACTTAATTGTTCTTGATTCTCCCTTAACAGAAAGTCCCACTAAGACCCTGGACGAAACATCCCCTCACTTCTTCCCAGTGTGTGCAGTCACCAGGTCTCAGTCCAAGTCCCCTGCCCTTTCATCACCTCCTCCACCAATGATTGCCTCTACTGACAAATTGTATAATAACATCATTTCAAAGGAGAATTTGATTAATGCTCAGGAACAGGATCTCACTTTGGCTAAGATCAGACATGTGGCCAGTGAAACAAAGGATATGTCTAAATTGCCTTGTTTTTATTATCAGGAAGGAGTCCTGATGCGTGCCTACAGACCTCCTGAACTGAAACAACTAGACACCTGGTCAGAAACACATCAAGTTGTCATCCCTTGTCTGTAAGACCAGCCATTATAGAACTAGCTCATGATGGATTGTCAGGTCATCTAGGCATCCAAAAAACCTACAAGAAGGCTCTTCAACATTTTTTTGGCCAGGAATGAAAAAGGATGTGTCACACTATGTAAAAACATGTCATATATGTCAAGTTGTGGGTAAGCCTAACGAACGCCTTGTGCCAGCTCCTCTGACGCCTATTCCAGTTCAGACGGAGCCCTTCGAAAAGATTATTCTAGACTGCGTAGGGCCCTTACCCAAAACCAAACGAGGGAATCAGTATTTGTTAACCCTCATGGATCCCACTACCAGGTACCCTGAAGCATTCCCTCTTAAGAACATCACATCAAAGACCATTGTAAAACATCTAATACATTTTTTCACCTCGGTAGGAATTCCAAAACAAATTCAGTCTGACAAGGGTAGCAATTTCACTAGCCATTTTTTCCAACAGATAGTGAATGAGCTAAACATCCACCATGTTACCTCCTCGGCTTACCACCCCAAATCCCAAGGCTGTCTGGAGCGGTTTCACCAAACATTAAAATCCATGATGAAGAAGTATTGCTTGGAGCATCAAGGAGACTGGGATGAAAGTATTTATTTCCTTCTCTTCGCTTTAAGAGAATCTCCTCAAGATTCTTTAGGTTACTCCCTTTGAATTACTCTATGGTAGACAGATCAGGGGGCCTCTCAAAATATTAAAGGATCAATGGTTTACTCAAAATACTCCTTCAAGCCCCAGTGTGTCTGACTACATCAGTAACCTTAAGAATAAAATCAGTGAAGTCAGATCTTTGCTAAATCAAACTTCCTCAAATCTCAAACTAAAATGCAACAGAATTCTCTTCCCAAATCTGTCATGAGAAGTTTCAAACCAGGAGACAAGGTTTTACTTTTCTCCCCACTCCAGGCAATGCTCTTCACAGTAAGTTCATGGGACCTTATGTTGTGGCTCAAAAACTAAGTCCATTAAATTATGTGGTCCACACACCTGACCGTCGTAAGGATTCCCAACTTGTTCATATTAATCTAATGAAACCTTACCACTCCAGAGAACCAGAGAACGACTTGTCTCGCGCTGTACCTGTATGTCTGGTAGGGAAGGAGTCTGGTCCTGTGCCCCCCGAGGAAGAGTCCGACATCGAATTCCTCTTCTCGTCACCTAAAGGACGCCCCTCAAACAGCCAAATCATGTCCAACCTGGATGAGGTGTTTCTTTCCTTAACACCTTCACAACAGTCTGATCTTAAAAGTTATTGCTAGACTTTTCTGAAATCACAGGTGACCTTCCAGGAGTTTGTAATACGATCCAACATGACATAAGATTAACATCTAACGGCATCAAGCCTATAAGACAACCAGCCTATCGCATTTCACCCATTAAAAGAGACTTGATGAAAAAGAGGTAGACTATCTGCTCTGTCATCACCTTGCAGAACCTAGTATATCTCCTTGGGCTTCTCCTGCCTGTTAACATCTAAGCCAGATGGTAGTAGTCGATTTTGCACCGACTACCGGAAATTAAATAAAGTGACGGTGCCAGACTCCTACCCATTGCCCTTGATAGAGGACCTTATAGATAGTATAGGAGTAGCCAAATTTGTAACCACTATAGACTTGCTTAAAGGTTACTACCAGATTCCCCTCTCGGACGAGGCCCAAATAATATCCGCCTTCATCACTCCTTCGGACTATACCAATACACAGTGATGCCCTTTGGATTGTCTAATGCTCCCGCCACCTTCCAGAGGGCTATAAATTACATAACTCAGGACTTGGAGGGAACATCCGCGTATCTGGACGACCTGGTGGTGACTGCAGACGACTGGGCAACACATCTGACCCGTCTTCGGAGGCTGATGGGTCGGTTGCAGGAAGCCGGGCTTACCATCAACCTGGCCAAGTCCACCTTCGGGAAGTCTACGGTGGTCTACCTGGGACATGTGGTGGGGAACGGCAAGGTTCACCCCAAGAGAGCTAACGTGGAGGCCATCCTTGGCTTCCCTGTTCCTACCACCAGGAAAGCTCTCATGAGGTTCTTGGGGATGGCTATGTTTTACAGACGCTTCTGTAAAAACTTCTCCACCCTGGCCGCCCCCTTGACGGACCTTCTCAGCACTTCCGTCCCCTTCCACTGGACCCCGGCCTGTGACCAAGCCTTCAAACACCTCAAGGCGTTTCTCTCCTCGGAACCAGTGGTCTGGACGCCGGATCACTCCCGACCCTTCCATCTACAAGTGGACGCGAGTGGAGTTGGAGTGGGTGCTGTCCTACTACAACCGGACCCCACAAGCGGCATCCTCCATCCCATCGCCTATCACTCTGCAAAACTGAAACACCATCAACTCAACTACTCCACCATCGAAAAGGAGGCTCTGGCACTCGTGCTGGCGCTCCAACGTTTTGAGTGCTATCTTCATCCTGGTCCGCACATCACCAAGGTCTTCACGGACTACAATCCTCTGGCCTTCCTGTACGCCATGAGGAACCGAAACCAACGCATTCTTAGGTGGGCCTTGTTAACTCAACCTTTCAACCTGGAAGTCCATCATATCAAGGGGGTGGACAACATCATCGCCGACGCCTTATCAAGATCTCCCGTCTGACCTCCTTCATGAGCCCATTACGGAGGTCTTAGGGGGGAGGAAATGTTACGGCCCGCCCGTAACATGCATTACTACCATCACCTCCTCCGCTTGTTACCTCGTTCGCCACCTCTCCGCCTCCCCTTCCACGTCACCGTCTCGTGAACCTTCCACGTCACCGTCTCGTGAACCTTCCACGCCACCGTCTCGTGAACCTTCCACGCCACCGTCTCGTGAACCTTCCACGTCACCGTTTCATGAAGCCCGGCTACTGTCCCGAAGTTGGATTCACGCGGCCCCTTTCGACTCAACCGAAAGTGTTGAGCCAGCTCTTGGTTTTCTGGATTGGGAGTTGAGATCCAAGCCTCAACCAGTGAACACAACGCCTCTTGGTTCTGCCGTGGGATCAACCATCACCCAGCATTTCACCACTGCGACACCGCATAAATATCACTTCCCCTCGTCCGTGTTTTCCACATTGCCTCTATATAGGATTAGGATTATTGTTAGGTATTAAGTTGGGTTCTTTATTGTTGTATTTATTACTGTGTTATATGTATATGTGTATGTCATTTTCCTGTGTTTCATGTTATATATCTGTGTTTCATGTTTCTTGTTATATATGTGTCAATTTCATTATGGGTTATTAAAATAGCTTTTTAAAGTGACCCCCTTTTGCATTTCCTCACCAGTTGAACCTGCAGTGTTTTTTTTTTATTGTTATTGTTCACCGGCTCTCCGATGCCAATCTTACCAGTTTAACCGGTGAACGTAACAATATATATATATATATATATATATATATATATATATATATATATATATATATATATATATATATATATATATATATATATATATAT
>NC_059285.1:25931812-25961812 GCF_017591435.1 Portunus trituberculatus
ACAAAACAATGTTCATCATACAATGCAGCAACATTTTTTTTTTATTTTATTTGATGGACACCAGTTTCAGTGGTTACCAGTACAACATTGAATACTAGCTCACCAGTCCCGAAACACAGATCTTTACTTTTAATGAAGATGCTTGACATTTTCTCTTCTGTCCATAGGTGCTATATTTCAGCAAATATGCATTACTTAATATTAAAAAAAAAAAAAAAAAAAAAGTATATCCAAAATTGTAGGAAATGTATATCTCTCATATTACAGGAACCGTGAGCTGAAATAGATTTAACAAACAACGATCTGTGGTATGGGTTATGAAATAATGTCTAGATACAGATTTGAACCTTAATAAAGCATAAAAGAAATAATTTACATGATTTAAGCATTCTAGAGTTGTTTAAGATGACAAAGGATTAAAACTAATCATGTTCCATGTTATCATCAAATATATTTGTACAAGACAAACCAACGCAGTGCCCACACATCGCAGTACAGGCTTCGTTAGCTTTCCTATATTGACATGCTGAATTTTCTTTGCATCCTGCCTTACAGTCATAGTAAATCATTGTCAGCAGTCGCTTTGGAACACCAGCGCATTCCGAGCCGATAGGGAGTAGACTACCACCACGAAGTTCCCACTCAAAACCTAAAGGATTAAGATCATCGCCATACCAGGACTGAACTTGCAGGTACACACGGAAGGAGTGCATTTTTGCAGAACTACTTGTTGGAGGAAGGCTGCTAAGTTGTGTTTTAGAGGACAGTCCTGTGCGAGCTATCATCTGCTTGAGGCGGAAATACCTGCCCTTGTCAAGACTTTCAAATTTTGTCACATTGTACATCATCAACATTACTTTCTCTCCAGCCTCAGCAATACTAGCTTTGTCACTTTCCTTGCTGTTAAAGGTGGCTAAGCAAGAGCGGAACTCTTCACTGCGTTTTGCAAGCATGAGGAGCTTCTTCTTGCCAATGCCAAAGGGTGCACTGGTGGTGTCACACACTGTCATCGCATGTAGCGACAGCAGAACATCACAGAGGTCAGGCCCCAGACATCTCTTCATCTGCTGCATATTAATGAGCTTAGCTTGTTTGCCTGGCTGGGGTTGAACTAAAATGACCTCCTCAGTACTTAGACGTGTCAACAAGATAAGAAGGACATCAGTGTCTCGAGACACCACATGAATTGGTTCACTTGTTGCCTTAGCAGTAGGTATGGCAGACAATGCAATGTTGAGATCCGCATCAGCCGGAGCTTGGATTATCTCTACACCCCTCAACAGTAGAGCATTGGTAAGTTCATTGATGAGAGCAGCCTTGTGAGAATTGTTGAGGAATTCTTTTTGTGATGTAGTCTGTGCATCTAGCATCAAGTTAATATCTACGGAAGTTTTACCCATGGCCCTTCTACACTGCTCCACTGATTTGATGGTCTGCTTATTTCCATAACCATCGAAGACAATGATAATCCTTCCCTGAGTGTAGTGACTGATGAGATGTTTTATGTATAGATCGACAACATCTTTATATGTCAAAGGAGTTGGCCAGACCACTGCATGGAGTAGTAGATGGCCCCGTCGATGATGGTTATGGATGGTGGGATATTCTCCTTAGTGACATGCTTGTCTAACTCCAACCCTTAAGCTAGGATAGATTTGACAGTCTTCCTCATTGAAAAATTGTCAAATAGAGATGAGGCGTAGTTTACAAATTTATACTGGACAAAGTTTTCTAGCTCAGAACCTGACTGAAGAACAGCTAATAGTCCATTTAACATTTGTTGCTGATCAATTACCACTGCTTAAGTAGTAGACACCTACCGAAACAATAACTTACTCCCAGTGAGATCTAATAGCACTAGTTCAGGAGGTGCTGTGAACCTTCCATTAAAGCTAGTTGTGATCTCGTTGAATGTTTCCCTTTGTGTCTCACAACTCAAGGGGGTAGTCACAGCCTACCCTCTAAAGACAGCTCTCCTTCTTCACACAAAACTGCATGCACTTACCACACATACACCCTTCACTCCAAATAAAATTTAAAAGAAAAATGGGACCCGAAATAAACAACGCCTCGGAGTCCCCCTCTGGGGAAGGGACCAAAAATGTCCCCAGGTCGGACACCTCTCCTGTTGAAGACCACAAATGCCTTGACACCTCCCTCAACTTTTTCTACATTAACTTCTGCAACATTCGCGGTCTTAGATCTAATTTTCAATCTGTGGAACACCACCTCTCTTCTACTAAACCTCATCTTCTTTTCCTCACCGAAACACAGCTGTCTGAAGCAACTGACAGTAGCCCCTTCTCTGTTCCCCCCTACTATTCTCATTTTCATTCCAAAGCTGGATGTTGCGTCTATGTATGCAACGACTTGATAGAGTCTGGCATAAAGCTTTGATTTCAAAACTGCCCTCTTACGGCTTCTATCCTTCTCTCTGCAACTTTATCTCATGTTTCCTTTCCGACAACTCTATTGCTGCTGTGGTAGACGGCTACTGTTCTTCTCCTAAACCTATTAATAGTGGTGTTCCTCAGGGTTCTGTCCTGTCACCCACTTTCTATTATTCATTAATGACCTTAACCAAACTTCTTGCCCTATCCACTCCTACGCTGATGATACCACCCTACATCTTTCCACGTTCTTTCAGAGACGTCCAACCCTTCAGGAAATCAACAGATCACGCGGGGACGCCACGGAACGCCTGACTTCCGATCTTTCTAAAATTTCCGATTCGGGCAGAGAAAATTTAGTAGTTTTCAATCCCTCAAAAACTCAATTCCTCCATCTATCAACCCGACACAACCTTCCCCTCTTCTTCAATGACAGTCAACTGTCTCCCTCTTCCACAATGAATATCCTCGGTCTGTCCTTTGCTCATAATCTTAACTGGAAACTTCACATCTCATCTCTTGCTAAAACAGCTTCTATTAAATTAGGTGTTCTGAGGCGTCTCCGCCAGTTTTTCTCGCCCCTCCAACTACTTACTCTGTATAAGGGCCTTATCCGTCACACACACAGCTTTGCTTGATAGGATGGAATCGAAAGCTCTTTGTCTCATCAACTCCCCTCCTCTGACTAACTGTCTTCAGTCTCTTTCTCACCGCCGAAATGTTGCATCCCTTTCTATATTTTGTCGCTTTTTTCATGGTAACTGTTCTGCTGATCTTGCTAACTGCATGCCTCCCCTCCTCTTGCGGCCTCTCATCCCTATTCTGTCCAACTCTCTAATGCAAGAGTTAACCAGTATGCTCAATCATTCATCCCTTTCACTGGTAAACTCTGGAACTCCCTCCCTATATCTGTATTTCCGAATTCCTACAACTTGTCTTCTTTTAAGAGGGAGGTATCGAGGCATTTGCTCCCCTAATTCTGGCTGACGGTTTTGGCACTTTTTGTACTCGTTGGAGAGACAGCGCTCAAGTGGGCTTTCTTCTAACTTTCTTTTTTTTTTTTTTTCCCTTGGCTGGCCCTCTTCCCTACGTAAAAAAAAATTAATTAATTAAAAAAAAAAAAAAAATAGAAGTCATAGCAGAAAGAGGCAAGACTTTTGTAGAACGCTTCAAAGTAATGTGTGCAAAGTCTTTTCCTATCATTTCTTTTTGAAGCTTGCTTCCAAATTCATCAGCTCGATCACAGTTTATAGTGTCACACGTCAGCTCTGATGCCAGTAGACACTGAAATCAATTTATCTTTGTACTTTTCATCAAAATGGTTGTGTGCCTTGAGCCAACTGACAAATTTGATGAGATCTTTAGCATCTCGTTCCTGACGTGCTGGTCGAAGTTCTTTATGATCTTTGTACTACTCATGCAGTTCAGATGATGCTGAGGAGAGTCCAGATAGTTTCTCTAGTGCTTCCATGATGGGAATACATGGTGGAAGGACACTGATGAAATAAACCAGTGTCGACTGAGTGATTCCACGCCCTCAGGACAAACCCCCTTGAACCTTCATCATCTTCATCAAGACTTGCTCAATGGTCATGTCCGTCCATATTTCCGACCAGAATTTGTTTGTCCCACGGATGGTAAAGTATCCTTGGGCAGTGTATTTCTTGAAATCAATATTAGGTAGTAACCTCTCAAGACGCTCCATCTCTTGAAGGTATATATGAGCTGATTTTGCTTATGAGATGTGACCTGCAGCATGGAATGTGGGCAAAATCTTGCGCACACTTTCAATGTGAAGGGCCCAGTCACCTGTTCGTTCAGCTCGGATAAAGTGGAGGAGTGTGAGCACATGATCAAAGTACTAAATCCATATCTTGGCTGTTCGACCAAGGTCACGCATTTTCTGAAGTTTTTGCTCTTGTATGTGGCTGAGTTTAATTACTTCCTGAAAAGAAACAGTTCGCTGAAGAGATATATGCCCATGAAGAAGGTCATCCCACAAATGTTTGAGGGTTTCTGTATAAAAATCATCCGACACACCAGGAGATGTTAGTAACACACAGGCTATTGCTTGAATGCTGAGTATATGGGCACGCAGGGCTCGAGAGTATGAGTGCCCACCAAGGATTCTAGGGAGGATATACGGGTTCAATGGGCAAGCTGGAGGAATTCATTAGGAAACCTCGCTTCCAACAGATGGGGCGCGGGTCGTAGGTAGTAAGGGGGTGAGGGATGGGGGGATCCATCAGCAGGGGAAGATGAGCACCATTACAAGATTCAAACAGTCAGTCAGTCATGGGAAGGAGCGCAAGGCACATCAACCATTGCCCGCCTCCGCCTGGGCCACACCACGCCCAGTGCTCACTTGCATCACCTACGTCAGTCTTGTGAGTTGTGACCCCTTCTGCTCTTGGTGTAGGACTACCCTGAGGCTATGGAACATTTCCTGCTTCAATGTCCACGCCTCCTCTCTCAACATACTGCATTACGCTCCGGCTCTCCGCCCTGGCCATCACAACACTCAACCTGCCCACCCTCTTGGCGGCCTCAGGCATCCACCTTTCCTAGCTACCTGCTGTCCTTCGCCTTACTTGTGCCTTATTGAGGAAGACCGGCCAGCTACCACGCCTGTGATACTCACACAGGAGTACCCCAGGACTCATAAGGATCCATAGATTTTCATGGCCTCTTTTGAATCCTTATTAGCCCTGGGGTAGTCCTGTGTGGGTATCACAGGCGTGGTAGCTGGCCGGTCTTCCTCAAGAAGGCACAAGTAAGGCGAAGAACAGCAGGTTGCTAGGAAAGGTGGACGCCTGAGGCCGCCAAGAGGGTGGGCAGGTCGAGTGTTGTGATGGCCAGGGTGGAGAGCTGGGAGCGTAATGCAGTATGTTGAGAGAGGAGCGTCGGCATTGAAGTAGGAAATGTTCCATGGCCTCAGGGTAGTCCTACACCAAGGGCAAAAGTGGTTACAAGACAGACGTAGGCGATACAAGTAAGGAGTATGGTGTGGCCCAGGCGGAGGAGGGCAGAAAACGCATATATATATATATATATATATATATATATATATATATATATATATATATATATATATATATATATATATATATATATATATATATATATATATATATGAACATGTTTTATTTGCCTTATAAGTTCATAACCGCGAAAGAATGCAGGGAAAAATAAGGGGAGGGGGAGGAAGCATGGGAGAAATTTAAAGTTACTCCTAATAACGTTTTCTATGAAATTACTCACTTCCAACAGATGGCAGCACCATCGCTGTCCTCCAAACTTTAACCCACACCAAAACTTCCTCTCTGTATATTCCTTGGTGCCCACTCACCATCTGGGGTATGCTGCCCTCTGCGTACACTGTTTTCCACATTTGCTCTAAACCACTCCCTGACATAATGTAACCATCTGAACCCATGTATGAGAAGGTTAAGTGTAAACCACCAAGGCGTACAATAATAGAATCACACAATTCTACGATGATAGCATAAACAATATCAATTGCTTTTATGAATAATGGTTGGTTAAAAGTAACAATACAGTAATTTTTGCTGTACTGACTCTTTCTGAGCGAACAATAGAGCTGTGTAGGTAGTGTTCATATCAGATGGGATTAGGTTAATGAAGGGCAGGGCAACAACATCACTGATGTGAAATTCATTGTTTTGTCTCTCTGTAACCAACTGGTTGAATCCTCCCTAACTTGGAGCTGGTGTGATACCCAGAGAGAAGGATGCAAGCCAAAGAGAATCAAGGTATATTGCTGACTGCAAGTGACTACAAAATGGGGTAAACTTAGATACATCTATTGCAATAATAAAAGCCAGACCTTTCTTTGATTTATGTGTGTAGTGATGGTGAGGAACTTCCCCAAACCTCCCAATTGCAGCAGGGCCAGGGTCGTTCTGAAGACGAGTGATAATTAAGTCATCTCGCTCAGGGCGTGCTGTTACACATTTGATGCAACCCATACTGTGGAAAGTGCCGTGCCCATCAAGAGACTTTATATTGGGGTCAGCATTGTCAAAGACAAACTGAACAAATGCATCATCTGTTGGTGGGAATGGGGATGAACCATAGAGAGCTGACCATTGATATCTTCTAGCTTCCTCGCATGAACAACAGAAGCCAAAAGCATGCAACATGTTTATCAGGCTCTCAGAGTCATATTTCCTGTACAGATATACACCTAAACCTATCAGTAAGGGAAAAAGAAAAGAACGTGGACGTGTGGCTGACATAACTGCATGTTCAATTGTAACACACTTAAGTTCATTTCTTGTAGCACTTTGGCAATGGTGTCCTCGCTGAGATATGATTCCCGCAATGAAACTTTGAAGTGTCTAAGGAACTGTTGCTTGCAGATCGCTAAGTTCTAGAGAACAGGGAGAGGGTACACATTACATTCACAAGCCATGGCACGCATTTCCGCAGCCACTATCTCAGCAACTGTATGAACCATGCGTTGTTTCTCAGACAGAGGATCAGGACATCTTTCATCATACCACGACTGGTGCACAATCTCACTAAATGCTCTTCGAAATGTGAATATAGTTGGTTTGCCTGGCAATGATGTAACAACCAAGCTGTCGCCAAAATGCTCTTTGAGCTTATTTTCAAGATGTTTTCTGGTATACAGTTCAGATTCGTCATGAAAGTTTTCTTCCATTATCTCCTCCATGTCAGATATTGAATACTGGCAGTCTGAGTTATCTTTAAGAATGTCACAAAGGATTGTAAAGGCTTTTTTCTTCTCATTAATGAGTCATGTGCATAATTTCTTTGGTCGAAAGAAACTGAGGCGACAGCGATTATGGTACCTGGCCTCAGCTGCGGGAAGATCTATGGTTGTGGCCAGATGACATAATACTTTTCTCCCTACTTCATCATCTCTAATTTCAGCATGCTTCCTGATTTTGTCGATGAATGGCAGAATTTCACATCTGCAGACTCTATCAATGACTTTTAGAGTACCTTTCTTTTTTCTGTTTTCATCAGCATTTTCACCACAAATCAAGCAGTCCTTGGTTATGTCAAACTGCCTCGAACCCTTTACAGTAGAACGAAGGCAAGTGGTTTCAATGTTATCACTATCAGTGGTCAGTTTCTTCCTAAGGGAATTGATGCTGGACTTTCAAGTATAATTTTGCTTACATGACACATGAACGTTGAGTGGTTGAACCGTGCTGAGATACTGGTCTCTTCCATCCTCTCTCTGGCGACTGGCATCAACAATAGTAGACCTCGCCTTAGACCCAACTACCACAGTTCTTCCACTAGTCCGACATTCCGGAGGATATTCAGCAAGGAAGTCTGGGCACAGTTCACAGGAACTAGACATCTTGCCTGAAATTGAAAAGGAGGTGAAGCTTAGGGCAAGTATTCAGATAGTTAGAAAGACTGTGCAATAGACATACATAGTGCATTTACTTAGTAAATAACGAAAGACATTTAATTTTGCTTTATTTGAAATCCTTGCATCAGAAAACTTAGGGTTGGACACCAAAATAATATCCTAAGTGCAAGAGTTCACGAGATATGCCGATTAAGCTAATTCAGGCCCCCGATGGCCGCCATCTTGAATTTTGCAAAAACCCCCCATGGGATTCATGGGGACTTTTTTTGTGGGATATCTGCTAGGTCTCCTGGGTCACTGTGCAAAAAAAAATCAGCTTTGACACACATACTTCGACCTTTTGCCCATTTTTCGGCTAAAATTGGCAGACTAATTTCTGTACTCAAAGTAACTCTTTTATGTACCCAAAGCAGTTAATTTACGTGCTTTAAGCAACTCTTTTATGTACGTACTTAAGGCAGCTCATTTCTGCATTCAAAGCAACTCAACTATGTACTCAAGGCAGCTCATTTCTACATTCAAAGCAACTCAATTATGTATTCAAGGCAGATCATTTCTGCACCTAAGACAACTCCTTACACCCTCACTGCCGAATATCATTGATTCTCGAACCAATGAAAAATTATTGACTTTTAAATTCAGCATTAAACAAAAGTAAAACTATGTACTAAGAAATAAAATAAGAAAAGCTTAGCTTATAAAACTTGAGAGAATCCTCAAAGATTTATGAAATTCTTAATGAATTCAGCATTAAACAAAAAAATAAATCTATGTACTACGAAACAAAACAAGCCTAAATTATAGAACTTGAAAGAATCCTCAAAGATTTATTGAAATACCAAAGAAGGAACCAATTGTGAGACGTACGTACTTTGAAGGCTGTTTGTTGTATGTCGAAGTGCTGCGTATGGAAGACATCAGGTCTGGTGGAGGTACCAGAAAAGTCGCACTCCCCCGCTCATATGCCACGTTTTGGATGGGGGAAGACTTTTATACAGAAAACACGTCTTGATTTTTACCTTAATTTAAAGGTGATGTACAAGAAAAGTTCAAATGACTTCGGAATTTATATAGAAAAAGGAGGGAGAGAAAGAAAGAGACATCTTTTCGCAAACTTGAGCGAAGAAATGTGGTCAGAGCATATCCTGATAATCCTACTAACCTAGAAGATCTTGTGATTGAGGATGGTTCTACTTTTTTCTTTAATGTTGATAGTTCTTGAGGATTCTTTCAAGTTCTATAATTTGAGCTTCTCTTATTTTGTTTCATAGTACATAGTTTTACTTTTTCTTTAATGCTGAATATGAAATTGAGTAAGTTTTCATTGATTCGAGAACCAATTATTCGGTGGTGCAGAAATTACCTGCCTTGAGTACATACATAAGTTGCCGTGAGTACAGAAATGAGCTGCCTTAAATACAAAGATAAACTGCCTTGAGTACAGAAATGAGCTGCCTTGACTACAGAAATGAGGTGCCTTGAATACTAAAATGAACTGCCTTGAGTACAGAAATGAGCTGTCTTAATTGAATACAAAAATTAACTGCCTTGAGTACAAAAGTGAGCTGCCTTGAATACAAAACTGAACTGCCTTGAATACAGAAATGAGCTGCCTTGAGTATAAAAATGAACTGCCTTGAGTGCATGAATGAGTTGCCTTGAGTGCATAATTGAGTTGCTTTTAGTGCAGAAATGAGATGTCTTTTGTATAGAATTGAGCTACTTTGAACACATAAATGAGCTGCCTTCAGTACATAAATTATGTTTGCAGTTTCTTCCCATTATTATGGCGGTCTGTTTCCCGCGGCCAGTCGGATTGCAGCCAGTTGTCCTGCGGCCAGTTTCCCGCCGCCAGATGAGTTGTGACCAGTTGTCCTAGACACGCCGCTCTACTTCTTACTAAGTCTTTTCACCCTCTTTTAAGGGATTTTGGTGAAAAATTTATCTCCCTAAAACTTCTGATCTTCTAATGTTCAATGACTCAAAAACCAAAATCCTGTCTATTAACTTGATACATTCTTCCAGATAATTAACCCTTCTTCACTGACACGCAACTGTTGCCCTCATCTACACTGAACGTCCACAGACTGTCTATTACATATATGAATTAAACTGGAAACTTCACATTTAAACTTTAGTTAAGACAGCTCTTATGAAGTTGAGTGTTTTGAGTCATCACCAATTTTTTTTTTTTTTTTTTTTCATGCTATCTAACTACTAACTCTCTACAGAGAGACCTTATCTGCCAATGTCTGGAAAAATGCTTCACATATATGGGGAAGCTTCACTCATACCGGTCTTTTAGACAAAGTGGCATCTAAAGGTTTTTGTTTTATCAACAACTTCTCTCCTCTAACTGACGGCCTCCAGTCTCTCTCTCGTCACTGTAAACGTTCATGTCTTGATATTTTGATGCTAATTGTTCTTTTGACTTTGCTAACTGCATGCCTTGCCTTTCCCAAATGCATCGCTGCTCAAGACTTTCTTCTTTCTCGTACTCCTGTTCTGTTCACATTTCTAATCTGATAAACTGTAAAATTCCCTTCCTGCTTCTGTAAAGGCGGTGTCTCACTAGCACTTTTTCCATCGATCAACGCGATTTCCGTCTATTTTTCAACGTTCCGCATGAACTTATCGCATGAATTTGTCAGACGATAGGGATCGTTTCCTTCTGCAAATTTTCCGTCTTTGTTTACATACTAAGACCAAGACCACAAGACTTGCCGCGTCTCCTCAACCTGCTTCTAAGTGCATTGGTTCTACCACTAACCATGAACGCATCCATGCACGCTTTTTTGGCTTGTTTAGCTCGTCTAAGTTTCGTAATACACAGTATTACGTTCAGAGCAGCGTATCTTTGCCGCAGCGTGGCCTCCATGTTTGTTTACATTAATATGTCGGTCTGTGTTGGCGGGAAGTTACGACGAAACACCGTTTGTGTGTGACAGGCCGCAGCCAAAATATTGTCGATTTTCTAAAAAACGACGGAAAAAGTAGACGGAAAAAGTGTTAGTGTGACACCGCCTTAAGCTTCCTTCGTATAACTAGAACTTTCAAGAGAGAGTTTCAAGACACATATCCTTTAATTTTTGCTAACTGTTTTTGACTTCAGGGAATGGCACCTCACTTAGCCTTTTTTTTTTTTTTTTTTTTATGTAATTTTGTTGCTCTCGGACAATGCGCTCCTACATAGAAAAAAATAAGTAAAATACAAAATGCTTCAATCATTTTGTTTTTGTTTCACTCTGGATACTTTTTAATAGCTTGTTATTTTTCCTTTTAACCTGACGTTTTTTTTTTTTTTTTTTCTAACCCTGAATGTTTGGGAATATGGTGAAGAAAGAACATCTAGAATGTAAGAAAATGTTGAAAATGGAAACATCTAGGTTTAGGTTCCATTTCCTACCTTGTCTCCGTGAACAGGACTCTACCTCGGTTTTATTACTGCTATCATGTAAGACATTTATCGTATTGTGATGGCTTGTTTTTTTATTTGTTTGTTCAGCTGTACCAGTGCCTTGTACCACACGCTTAACTACTTTCCAAAATGTCTAAATGCTCCATGTTGAAATGGAGTAAGTCATATTGCTTAATAAATCACATGCTAAAAGATTTTTTTTCTATATTTGCCCAGTTGAAATGTGGTAAGTCTTGTATGTATGTGCGTCTTGTATGTCATCAAAATGCAGTATGTATTTTAGTATTCAACTTGATTTATACAATACCATCAATGTACTGTTAAATTTTGTTAAGTTTTTCTATGCCTATGCGTCTTGTATGTCATCAATATACGGTATGTAAGTTAGTATTCAAATTCATTTATACAACACCATCAATGTACTTTATATGTTATTAACAATATGACTTTTTCATGTTAACAGGTTAATAATTCTCTCTTTATATTTTATGGCACTAATTTATTATGCATATATCTTGTTTGTTATAAATATTAACTCCCACACTTGAACTTTAAAACACAAAAATCACTCATATATGTGTAGGATTATATTAAGCTTCGATGTCGAACAAATTAGGTAAAAAGGACTAGCATGAACTTTAATATCAAGAGAAATTATTCTTATTAGTTAATTCCTTTTATTTTTAGGGACAATTTCTAGTTACATTATGGCTTTTATTTGAAATTCTTCCACATGATTTATTTTACAACCACATCAGACTTCCCATTTAATTATTGTATACAAATATCATTATATTTAAAACAAAATAAATAAATAAAAAAAAAAATATATATATATATATATATATATATATATATATATATATATATATATATATATATATATATATATATAGCCCCTTTTCTGTGTTTATATAATAATGTTTCATTGCGATATAAAAAAAAGGGAAAACAGAAAATAATATTCCTCTAAACTAGAACTTTGTACTGCAGGTGGTGACTGAGCAACGTCTGGCAAAGCAGGATAGGAATCCATTAACTGCGGAAGAATTTGTGGTTCCCCTAAGCAAGCTGGAGCCCATTTACAGGTGGGATATATCTATCTATCTATCTATCTATCTATATATATATATATATATATATATATATATATATATATATATATATATATATATATATATATATATATATATATATATATATATATATATATATATATATATATATATATATATATATATGCATTGTAATTATATGTGACCAGACATGCACTCATTACAGGAGAGATAAAAAGATAAAGTATTCTTTTAGTATTGAATGAGCTTTTATTTTTTCTTTTCCTTGAAAAAGACTGCAGCAGGAATGAATTTAAAACTAAAACACACGATTTAAAAGATCGATATTAATAATATTACCGTTCTGATATATATATATATATATATATATATATATATATATATATATATATATATATATATATATATATATACAGTATGTGTGTACACACACACACACACACACACACACACACACACACACACACACACACACACATGTATTTGTACGACACTAATTGTGAAATTCAGAATAGTAAGAATTTAGGACTTAGCGCGATATTCGATGATCATGAAACACGAAAGGGTTTAGTTTAACAGTGGTTCTCAACCAAGGGGCCATGACAATAGTTTATGAAGGCCATGGTGGGCTGTTGCAAATTATACATTTCTAAATAAGCAAAAGAAGCCCCACACAATTGGTGAAACCTTAATTAAGCCATGTACTTTAAAAATGGTCAAGCGTGTTCTTGGAGATGCAAGTGAACGGAAAATTCAACAAATTTCCTTGTCAAACGACACAGTTAAGCGGAGAATTAATGAAATGTCAGATGACATAAAGGAAAAAGTTAAACAGGAGATCAAATCGTCTCCAGCTGGTATGTTTGCAATACAACTGGATGAGTCAACGGATGTGAGTTCTTGTGCACAGCTACTCGTGTTTGTTAGGTATGTTTTCTTGTGTGATATCAAGGAAGAATATATGTTATGTACACAGCTTGAGACCACCATAACAGCTGAAGAAGATGTGATGGAAAAGCTATCTTCTTTTTTCAAAGCTAACAGGATCCCATGGGAAAATTGTTGTGGAGTCTGTACATACGGGGCTCCAGCGATGCTGGGATCAAAATCAGGGTTCCAGAAGCGTGTCAAGGAAGTAGCTCCGAATGCCAAGGGGGTTCATTGTATGGTCCATCGTTTTGCACTGGCATCGAAAACCCTCCCTGATGAACTTTGCAAGATCCTGGAGGCAGTGGTCAAATGCGTCAACTTTGCAAAAGCTGGAGCTCTGAACTCTCGGCTTTTCCAGAACCTTTGTAGAGACATGGATTCGGAGCATGAAGCAATCCTCTTTTACTCCAAAGTGCGCTGGCTTTCCAAGGGCAATGTTGTGAATCGAGTGTTTGAACTTCGGGTGGAGCTTAAATTGTTTCTGGAAATGCAAGGGAAAGATGATCTGTTGAGTCACTTCAATGAGGTTTTGTGGGAGCCACGTCTTGCATATTTAGCAGATATATTTGAGCAGCTAAATAGGTTGAATCTGAAGCTACAGGGCAAGGATGGATGGATAGATGGTTTTAATTTTAGGCGCCACAACTACAGAGGTCATATAGCGCCTCTACAAAATTTCAATTAAGACAATATTGACGAAGAATTAAAAACAATTAAAAAGAATAATATAAAAGGCAACTAAAAATACTAAAATTACAATAGTTAAATAAAACAATAAAAATACATATAATAAAAAGAAATAAAATTCACACTTTGGGGAGGAGCCCAGCTTCTCCCAGGTACCTGTAAACGTCATGACCTGGGGCCAGACATGCTGGACCAAGTACCTTTGAGAGATAGTAGACACCGCTATCTCTACCGCGACACCGGTAGAAGTAGCGGTGTCGTAACTCGATCAAACTAGGGCACTCCACCAGCAGGTGCCGCACGGTGAGCGGCACCAGGCATTCTTCACAGTAAGGCTGAGGGTCCCTGGTCAACAGGTACTTTGTGTAAGGTACGTGTGACCTATGCGAAGTCGCGCCAATAAAGTCTGTGCACGGCGATCCCGGACATGGGAGGGATAGTGGAAGTAGTGATCTCTCCCATTTTCGAGGTTGCGATCCCCGTTAGCCATCTCCTCTGCCATAATGCTGCAACCGCCACACGAATAGAGTGAAATACATCTTGAAACGGAACAGGGGCAGGAGATGGAGCGCGACTTGCTGCCTCTTTAGCGAGGCGATCTGCGTGTTCATTCCCTGGAACACCAACGTGACCAGGGACCCAACAGAACCCAACACGATATCCTCTTCTGGTAAGTAGATATAGCCACTCAGGGCTGATAAAACCAAAGGGTTAAGGAGATAGTAGAAGAGAGAGCAGTAAGAGCACTGCGACAGTCACTAAAAATTGTAAAAGACGAAACCGGGAGAGTAAAAATAATCTGTAAAGCTAGGACTATGGCAGACAGCTCCGCAGTAAAGACGGATGCCACTGAAGGAAGGCTGCCAGACCGATAAAAAGAGGGGAAAACCACACTAAACCCAACGCCTGCGTCGGATTTGGAACCATCAGTAAAAACAGGGATATCATCAGAATGGATAAAAAGTGTTCTAAAACCGTGTGTGGGACAGAGCTGGCAGAAAATCCTTCTTGCCATCCATGGCAGGAGGGCATAATGAGATAACAGGAAGTTGCCAATAACCAACTCATGGGAGCCGGAAAGAGTACACAGGAGTGGGGTCGATAGATAACTCTGCCATGGGATTTGCAACTCGAAGGCCAAAAGGTTTAAGGAGACTCGGTCGAGTGACATACGCCTGCGAGCGCGAGTCCCGCAATATTGACAGACAGGGGACAGAATCAGGAAGACGGTGGGTGCGAAACCAACACCGGAGCATCGAAGACTGGCGCCGGAGGTCGAGCGGCCAGAAACTAGCATCCACTAGAAGGCTAGGTATTGGAGATGTCCGAAATGCACCCGTAGCCAAGCGGACCCCAGCATGATGCACGGGGTCAAGCGTGCGTAGTCGTGCATCCGTTGCGGATGAGTAGATCTCACAGCCGTATTCCAGCTTTGGAAGGATTAGTGTACGGTGAAGCAGCAGCAACGTGTCCCTGTCCGCACCCCGAAGAAGGGATAATGCCTGCCGACAAGACGCCTTAAGAGAACGGAAATGGGGAACCCAGGTGAGACGGTTGTCAAACAAAAGGCCAAGATATCGAGTCGCCTCCATGCATGAGAGGCGTCTATTGGCGAGGTATAAATCCGGGTCTGGATGGACACCACGGTTGCGACAAAAATGCATGGCTACGGTCTTCGAGGTGGAGAATCGAAAACCGTTCATGTTGGCCCAACTGGACACCCTATTGATCGCCAGTTGGAGCTTGCGCTCAATCAGTGACATCCTAGCAGCAAAAGAAATACATAAATCATCAACATATAAGGAGCTGTGAATGCCATCTGGAGAGTATCTATAACACCATTTATGGCGACTGCGAATAATGTAACACTAAGAATACTTCCTGTGGGACACCATCATTTAGAGCAGTAGCCTCAGAGAGAACACTCCCACTCGAACCCGTAAAAGACGTCTGGATAAAAACTGCTGGATAAAAATAGGAAGGTGGCCACGAAGGCCAAAATTAAACAAAGACTGTAAAATGCCATGACACCAAGCCGTGTCGTAGGCCTTCTCCAGGTCAAAAAGACTGTTACTTGATGGTGGTGATTAGCGAAGGCCTCACAAATGGAAGACTCTAGGGATAAAAGAGCATCAGTAGTAGACCTCATCTTTCGGAAGCCGTACTGTACCGATGACAAGTACTTCCCCTCTCCAAGTACCACATGAGTCTTACATTTACCATCTTTTCTAACACTTTACAAATACAGGATGTCAAAGATATAGGACGGTAGTTCGTAGCCTGGAGATTATCTTTCCCAGGCTTCGGAAATGGGAGAACCACTGCCACAGCCCAAGAAGATGGAAAGTCACCGGTATGCCAAATCATATTATAAAGATTTAATAAAAAGTTAAAAGCACGGTCAGACATGTGACGCAAAAAGGCATAAGGAATGTCGTCTGGACCAGAAGAGTCATGACACTGGGACAAAGCAGTCCGCAACTCGGAAGCAGAGAAGGGACATTATAAGACTCCTCCAGCGGAAGAAAATTTATGCCAAGAGATTCCATTCTCTGGCGGTAACGTGCGCCCGGGGCTGCAGGATGCCTCCGGGAAACACTAGCAAAGTGCTCCGCGAAGAGGTTGGCGACAGTCCTAGGGTCTGCCACCGTTCGCCCAGCAGACAACAAAACTGGTGGGGGAGGAGCAGAATACTTTCCAGCAATTCGGCGGACTTTGTTTAAGACATCTGTAAGAGGGGTGTGGGCATTAATGGAAGACACATAAGCTTTCCAAGAAGCTCTTTGTACCTCTTTCAAAATGCGGCGGGCCCGAGCTCAGCAGCGCCGAAAAGCTTCCAGGCACTGGGGGTCCCCACGATGTCGCCAGAGACGAGAGAAAGCCGCCCGTTTCTCTTACACAGCTTTAGAGCATGCTGCGTTCCACCAAGGAACGGGACGCTTAGTAAAGCGACCTGACGTTCTAGGGATTGTTTGAAGCGCTACTGAAATTTAAAAAATCGGTAAAATAATCAACAGCCTCAGCACAAGTAGAAAAGTCAGCCAGCGGACGGATAAAAGAGCTAAGGTCTGTGAATCGAGGCCAATCTGCCTTGTCTAAAACCCAGCGTGGGGGCCGGGACTGTGGCTCAGAGTTCACAGATTCCAATAAAATCGGAAAGTGGTCACTACCGTGTAAATCCGGTAGGACCCGCCAATTAAAATCAAGGAAAGAATTAGATGTACACAGAGAAAGATCGATAGCTGTAAAAGTCCCAGTAGGACTGTGGAAATGTGTAACATCCCAGAATTTAAAATCTCCAATCCCTCATCCTCAATAAAAGAACCGATTAAAACCCCACGAGGATTACTAGCACCTTCATCCCACAATGGGTGACGGCCGTTAAAATCTCCCAACAAGAGGAAAGGCGGAGTCAGCTGACGCACCAGGCCGTCAAGCTCACCCCTGGAGACAGGAAGCCGAGGAGGAGATATAAACTGCAAATGGTGTAGGATCGTCCCATAAAAACCTTAACAGCAACCACCTGAAGGGGAGAGTTAAGTTGTAAAGGGACAACAGGTATATCCTGACGGACTAGAATAGCTGTGCCACCGTGGTGGCCCTGGTCAGGGAAAGGAGTGCTAAAAAAGGCACGATAGCCAGGAGGACTAGAATAAGTACTATCACCTAGCATAGTCTCTTGTAGAGCTACACAGGCTGGAGAGAACTCCGACAATAAAGCTCGGAGTTCCCCCCACGAGGCGCGAAGGCCTCTACAGTTCCACTGTAGAAGCTTGAAGATGACTATTTAGGTGCAGTGGACGGGCGAGCCTTTTGAAGGGCTGCCCGTGACTCACCTGACAAAAAGTAATCAACCGACGAGAAGACACCGGGAGTTGAGATGTGCCGGGTCGTTGGACCGCTGCCTTTCGGCCTACCGGTGAGTGATGCGAACCATCATCACTCCTACCGGTCCTCGGAGGACGAGGTCAGGCTGGACTGCACTTTTGACACAGCGGGTCCACGAGGGACGGCTGTGACAATATCATCGGACGTCTCCATGCTAAGACCGTCCTCATCACAAGAAGCCCGATCTGAGACGGAGGGCGTCACAGAAGGCTGGACAGAAACCACTGGAGCTACCATTACAGAGCGGTCCCTAGAAGACTCACGATCACGTGCACCGGGAGAAACTTTAGATTGCTTAGGCTGAGCTAAATCTATCGACTCCGCAGAGCCGCGGTGCCGTTTGGTCAGGCCCTTCAAAGGCTTAGGCGATACAGGTGGCAAATGGACATCTACTACATGGGTGACTTTGGTCAAGTCAGTAATATTCTCGTCACTTCTAAGAGATGACTCGACCGAGTCATCGGACAAAAGGGCAAACCTATTGGCCAAATGAACAGGACAGAGGACAGAGCGAGAGGTAGCAGAAGGAGTTGTCTTTGGACCGACAGACTCAACTAAAGAGTCACAGGGGCACGCAAGCCCCCCCACCACGACAAGGCGGTTCCCATCTGGGGGGGTACAGGGCAAGGAAAGAAATGTGTTTCACCTGATGGACTGTCTTCGTGGATTCCTTGCCAAGCTCCAGAATTGGCAAAGGAAAGTGGGTACCGGGAATGTTGCCATGTTTGAAAACCTTTCAGCTGTCCTTGACGAGAATGAAGAAGATAGTCTGCTTGACCCATTACTTAAAACTGAAATCACTCAGCATCTGAGATCCTTGGAAAGTGAACTTAATATGTACTTCCCAGAATTCGAGGAGGAAGAAGGGAAGTTGGTAAGGAATCCATTCTCTGGCACTCTTGATATTACTACCATTCCCAGTGATGTTCAGGACGAGTTCCTTGATCTCAAACATGATTCTGCTGCCAAAGATCTCTATGAAGAAAAATCTCTGAATGTATTCTGGTGGTGTTCGATGCATCAGTCATATCCAAAAGTCAGTGAGATTGCACTTCGACTACTCTTGCCTTTTTCAACTACCTATTTATGTGAGTCTGGTTTCTCCACCCTTCTACAAATCAAGAATAAGAGCCGGAACCGATTGGATGTGGACCCCGACATGAGATGTGCATTGTCAGTGACACAACCTCGGATTCGTCAACTGACTGAAAAGAAACAATATCAGCCTTCCCACTGATGTGTGATAAAATATGCAGAGGTTAACTGAACTTTTTCCATCCAAATCAAATTTGCTATCGTCTGCTAGTCTTTTATAGTCTAGTGATGTAAGTTAAGCATATCACAGAAATCTATCAATATAAGATAATTATGACTGTAAACTTTGTAATAAAAATAAAGGGTGTTCTCTTCATCAACATTTTATTTATTTTTTTTTATTTATTTATTTATTTATTTTATTATTTTTTTTTTTTTTTTTTTTTTTTTTTGCCTTTTTTGGCAGGGTGGGATTTGGGAGAAAAATGAAGGGGAGCCACACGAATGTTGAGAATTCATGAAGGGGGGAATGGAGTGAAAAAGGTTGAGAACCACTGGTTTCATGATCCTTCTCAGTTTTCAAGTGTAAATTACGCCACGAAATGCAACGAACGTATTTATATTACACACAATTCGATAACACAATCTGAACATAATTTTATTTTAGTAAAACATTCAACATATCCATATGAAATTAGCCAGTGCTTAGCTAATGCCTTAGGGAGTGGAGTTAGCTTAACATTTTTGTGGCTAAGCAATTTATATCTTCCTTAAAGGTATTAGTTCTACTCTAAAGGTGGGTTCACATGTATCAATTTGAGAAGAAAATTGTAAGGCACTAGAAGTATTGACTAAGCCCTTCCAGTCGGAACACGTTCATACATAGCAACTGGGAAGTATCAGCTGGTTGGAGGGAAGTGAATGTAAACAAACAGCCACCCAACAAGATATCTTCCTTTGGTGACGATCAAATTAAATCATCACAAGTATTCAATCCTCATCTCCAAGAACACTCTAGATAGTTCTTGAAGAGTGACAGCTATTCTATCAAACATCGATTTGCGTAAGTTTTTTTTTTGCTGTAGAATTCACTTTTAGGATCCCAGATGTGTTCCTTTTCCCTCACCAACTCCAAAATCTTCTTCTCTACATCAGACTTCACAACGTAAACAAAGTCACAAATCGACTGAACAAGACCAACATGTTGGTCTTGTTTTGAGACTTGTTTTTCCATTGGGTAGGGACCGATACTAAGTCAGAAACTCTACCGACTTGCAATTTCAGTTGCATATTGACACGTGTGAGCCCGCCTTAACTCAATTAGTCTTGGTAGGACAAACATTCGAATTTAATGGCTGCTTTGGAGGCATAGTTATCACAATTAGGAAAAACAAAGCACAATTTATATACAAAACACTACACCAAAGACAGTGAATAAAAGAACACGTCAACAAGTAGCACAGTATCACAACAAAGAATTTTGTAAATATTCAGTTTAAATTTAAGGGTGGAAATACGAGACACATAGGCAGGTTCAAATATGCCAATTTGTGACTGAAATTACGAGTCGCTAGAAGTATCGACTGAGCACTTCTAGTCGGAAAATGTCACACATAGCGACTAGAAAGTATTGACTTGTTGGTGTCCTGGCGGGAAGTGAATGTAAATAAGCAGCGACCTGCCAAGATATATTCCTCCAGTGACGATGCTGAAGCGGTGATTGCTCTTCTTTTGGCGTACCGGAAGAGTCAACAGAAAAGAAAATGCCTGTGGATCCGTCTACCACACACAAATCTTAAGACTATGCACAATTGCGATCAAATTAAATCCTGACAAGTCTTCAATCCTCACATTCAACATCACCTTGCATCAAGGGAAATAGTTCTTAGAGAGTGGTAGTTGAACGACAATTTGAGCAAGCTTTTTTACTGTATAATTAATTTCTGTGGTCCCAGATTTATTTTTTTTCCTCACTAACTCTAATATCATCTCTATATTGACACCACATTTTCAAAGCTTACTCCGTGATGTCACAATGTAAATAAAGTCGCAAATCGACTAAAAAGACCAACATGTTGTTCTTGTTTTGCGACTTGTTTCTCTAGTCGCGAGGCACCGAAATTCAATTGAAAATTCTACTGACTTACAATTTCAGTCGCACATTGGCACGTGTGAACCTGTCTTTAGCTCAGTTCAATCTTTAGAAGACTAGGACAAGAATAAATTATAGATAAGGGGCAAGGGAAGACTGCAGAGTGACTTCAGGGAATAAAAGAACAGGCCAGCAAGTAGCACTGTAACACAAACAACTCTATATTGCAAGTATTCAGTTTAAATTTATGGGTGGAAATATGAGAGAGACACTTAGCTCAATTTAACCTTTTTAAAAAAGACCAGCAAGAGAATGAATTATAGATAAGGTGCCATGGTATCCTTTAAAACGTAGGTGACTTTTCACGAAAAAATCAGCTAATGGTGAATAAATGCCATCAGTACTAGTACCCACTTCTTTTTGAACACCATTCATTGATATTTTGTCTTTTTATATTGACAGGGAAGAGGAAGAAACGATGAAAGTGTGGTTCCAACGTACCTCGCTCATGAGAAAGCGTGCACGGCTCTTGGAAGAGGAGGCTGAAGCTCAAGGGTTGAAGGGCAAGGCGGCTAAGAAGAATGAGGCAAAGAAACCAAAGGGAAAAAAAGGAAAGAAAAAGAAGAAATTATGAGATATGATTATATAAGATAGTGAATATACCACTAGCTTTGCATTATGAACTAAGAAAATTGTTGTTTTACCATATTTAGTATTTTAAAGAACCCTATAGACAGTGACTCCAATTATTACATTTACCAGCAACTAAGTAGAGAAAAGAAATTCAGTACATAGAGTAATATGGTTGTCATTTTCCGTAATGTAATTGACTAGGAATAAGAAATAAACAAACCAAGGTTGGAAAATGTTTAATGAATGTTAGTGAATTCGCCCTATGCTAGGATAAGTTTTTTTTGTGCAAATTGTATGATTAGAAGAAACTTAGAAATAGAAAGAAAGTAGAGAGGTAAGTTTTTTTGACCATCAGTAAAAAAAGCCTAATAGTGTCATCAAGCAGCCCAAACATATCATAGAGTAGCCCAAAGAATCGCAAGTAGCGGATTATGAATTTAAGTAGCACATACCCTTCAAAAGTAGCCCAATCCGCTACTTTTCGCCCAATATGGCAACACTGCCTCCGTACCCTCGGCCTTGTTTGTTTACACCAAAGACCCTATAAAAGAAAGACTGGAAAGCACCAAAATTAGGTGAAGAAAAGGCTAACTGCTTACTCTGATGTAGTTATTTCGTCCAACACAAGAGGGCTTCACCATCGCATAGACTAAAAACAGGCGAAACGAGTGGCGCAATGTAAGTAAATAAAAACCTTCATACATAAGTCTTTAAATAACTAATATCTTGTATAAGAACAATTTTAGTAATGATTAAATACGCTTTGCTTGACCCATATGAACTCATTTGCGAAGAAAAAAAAATATCAATAAAGTAGACAGAACAGTTAGCATCCACGACCCGTGGCTGGCGGGTGTGCATTTTTCTCACTCCATTCTGCATCAACAAAGTCCCTGCGAAGAAGAGGAGTGCTGAGGCCATCCATGAGGAGCACACCTTCACGGCCTCTCCTGTGGATAGCCAGGGAAACTATTATTCATGTGGAGAATGTAAAACTTCCTGTTGGTGGAGCGGAGAAGTTTTGTCTCACCGCTGCCGCTGACCACATGGCTTCCCTTGACCTGACCAGACACAAGGAAATTTCTGCTTTATAAATGGACTTAAATGTAATACTATTTCAAGGTATCCGATATGTTCATTTATGAAATTTCGTTGTGAACTGAGTTTATACAAAATACTATGAGCACATTTTGTGCATGTATGTTCAGGGAAATGATTTTGTCATGGGATATTTTGCTTCTTAGATGGGATGTTAGAAGTGAAGGCCAGTAATTGTTGCTATGATTTTTGGAGCCATGATTGGTGGTGTGGATGGTGCATACCTATTCTTATTAGTATGCTTATGATTTTTTTTTTTTCAGATTCATGTGTATGCATGTGAAACTTAAATAAAGTTCATCCTTTACATGTGGAATATGAAACATTGTTCGGATTCATGTGTCATATTTCAATGTACAATGTGAATGGCTATATACATATAATGATACAGCGTTTCAGGAACACTGGAGGGGCATTCTGTGCAGAACCACCTCTTTCTTTCAGGTGTTGCACCTCGAAATGGGGATGTATTCCCTCTGGGGTTTTACTTACTGAACATAAGTAGTAATTATATATATATATATATATATATATATATATATATATATATATATATATATATATATATATATATATATGTGTGTGTGTGTGTGTGTGTGTGTGTGTGTGTGTGTGTGTGTGTGTGTGTGTGTGTGTGTGTGTGTGTGTGTGTAGGTAGATGTATTAACAAAGTTCCTTTAATTTCTCAGGTGTTGGAAGTATTCTGTATCATGTATGTAGATATGACATCATTATATGGTGTTTTGCTAGCATGTTATGCTTATATTTTGTGTAAACAATTTAGCATGTGCTTGTATTTTCTTTAGAGTATTGTTTGTGCTTAATGTAAACAATATATAATAATAATAATAATAATAACCAGCATTCTTTGATGTGACAAGTAATGATGCACTGACTGGTAGATGCTTTACCTAATTCATGCTTGTGTCTGACTTCTTCTACTGCTTTATTGTTTTCTACATTGGAGATGTAAATCTGCGTTGCATAACAAAATATGCCTTTTGCTTCATAAGGTTAACGTACTTTGCTTTCATTGTTTATTAAAGGCGCAAATATTGTCAAAGTAATGGTATTTGTGATACAAGTACAGCAGGTATGAACTCCATATACAAGCATTGCTATATATGTATGTTATACCATGGCACCAATAGCATGCTTATGTCTGTGTTGTCACTCATCATTTGTGTTTTCTGACCTTTTGCCATGACTAACACACCCTTTGTTTGTTTTCTTGTGTACTTTACCTTCAATACTGCTTTTGTCAGTTTTTAATTTTAATGTTCTCTGAACCTTTGAATGAAAATGTTTTCAGTGATGCGTTTCTTAACACTGAATCTATTTTTTTTTTCCCCAGATTATTTTTATCATATGGTTTGTGGCAATAAAGTTTGGAACTTGACCCTTTTTATTTTTCATATTTCCTCCACACACACACACACACACACACACACACACACACACACACATTGAGGGGCTACCAGAGCGAGTGAACGAGTGTACAGAGTGAACGTAGCCTGGTGGCGTGTACATGGGAGTGAGGAGAGAGTAGTAAAGGAGAAAGATGACTTTAAAGGAAATGATTAGTGAGCAGATTGAAAGGTTTGAAAAGGAATGGGAACTGAAGAAAACACAATGGACTGAGTCGAGGGAAGCAGAGATGGTTGGATTACAAAAAATAATTAAAGATCAGTTGAAGGAAGACAAAAAAGAAAGATCCAAGGAACTGGTTAATGTAATGAAGAATAAGGAAACATTGATAAGGGAAATAGCAGAAAAGAAGAAGAGTGTGTTATTATTTGGGATGAAAGAACAAAATATAACATATAAGCCTAAGAGAATTAAGGAAAAAAAAGACCTACAAGAAGAAGTGGAAGAGATCCATAGACTGGGTCCGTATAAGGAGGGAGTGAGCAGACAGATTAAAGTAGTACTGAAGTCACAACAATCTGCAGAGGATATCCTATATAGAACATCAAAGTTAAGAGAGATAGAAGGTTGTAAAGAGGTGTTTGTGAGAAAGAATAGAAATGAGGAAGAGAGGAGAAGATATGAGGAATTGGTGGAAGAGGAGAGAAGGAAAAATGATGAGCGGTCTGAGGAGGAAAGAGAAAAGTTTTTTTGGAGAGTTATAGGAGAGAGAGTCAGAAAGTGGTATGTGGAAAGAAGGAATGCGGAGAAACCCCTAGAGGGAGCAGTGGGTGGACCGTAATGTATACTAATATAGATGGGATACTGTCAAGTAGATTGGAATTGCAAGACTATATGATGGTGGAGAAGCCTGATATAGTGTGTTTGACTGAGACAAAATTGCATGAAAAAACAAAGATAAATTTGGATAATAAATATAATATATGGAGAAAGGATAGAGAGAGTAAAGGTGGAGGAGGAGTTAGGATTATGACGAAGAAATAAATAAATGTGGATAAGGTTTGGTATGGGAAGAACAACGCAGAAGTGATAAGCATAAGGATAAAAAGTGATGGAAAAGAATTAATAATCATGGTGACCTATGTACCTCCTAAAACAAATTCTTGGACATTAAGGAATACGACAATATGATCAAGGATACTTTACAGAGTTTGGAAAGTGTATTATCTGGAAAAAGAAAGGTGATACTAGTAGGAGATTTTAATTGTAAGGAGGTGGATTGGGAAAATCTAGTACGTGGTGTTGGAGAAGAAGCATGGGAGAGAGATTTCTTAATCTAATGATGGAAAATATGATGGAACAGAGGGTGAAGGAAAATACTAGATATAGAGGAGATGATGAACCGGCTAGACTGGATTTGGTGTTAACAAGAGAAGTGTACCTATGTGGAGATATACACTACAAATGTCCTTTGGGAAAAAGTGATCATGTGGTTATGGAAATGCAGATAGCAACAACACAGCGAAGGAAAGACGAGACATACAGGAGTGGTAGATTGAATTATAGAAAGATGGACACAGAAAGTTTGAAAAATTATTTCAGAAAATTAGATTGGGAGGAGATGTTACAAATCAGAGAAGTGCAAAAGAAATATGAGATTTTTATGAAATATTATAAAAAAGCAGTTATGAAATTTGTACCAAAGTATAAGCCGAGAGAGGAAGGAAGAAAGGATTGGTTTAATGCAACTTGTGTTAAGGCTAAGGAAAAGAGAGATGTGGCTTGGAAAAGATGGAAAAAGAGCAGGAATATACTAAATAAGGAGAATTATAGAGTGGCGAGAAATGAGTATGTGAGGGTAAGGAGGAGGAAGAAAGAAAATTTGAAAAAGATATTGTAGACAAGAGTAAGGAACATCCAAAATTGTTTTACAGGTTCATAAATGGTAAACTTAAAAAGAGAGAGTCCATTGAAAGATTAAAAGGAGAGCAAGGGATAGTAGATGACCCTAAGAATATAGCGGAATTGCTAAATAATAGGTTTCAGCAAGTATTTACTGAAGAAACAATGTTTGTAAAGCCTAAGAATGTACAAGGAAATGTGCACATGGAGGACATTAAGATACCTAAAAAGGAGTTATATAAAATGTTGGAGGAACTTAAAGATGATAAAGCGATGGGACCAGATGAAGTTTCAGGAAAATTATTGAAGGAGTGTAGAGAAGAATTGATTGATCCATTATATGATATTATAAGGTGTTCATTAGAAACAGGGGAAGTACCAGTAGAGTGGAAAAGAGCTGAAGTGGTGCCCATTTATAAGGGAGGCAGTAAGGAAGAGCCTCTTAACTATAGACCTGTGTCTCTAACAAGTGTGGTCGGTAAGATTTGTGAGAGGGTGATAAAGAAATATTGGATACGGTTCCTGGAGGATCATAAGTTATTATCGGATCATCAATTTGGCTTTAGGAAAGGGAGGTCATGTGTAACAAATCTACTGAGCTTTTATTCAAGAGTGGTTGACAAAATACAAGAGAGAGAGGATGGATGGACTGTGTATATTTGGATTTAAAGAAAGCTTTTGACAAGGTACCTCACATGAGACTGCTATGGAAATTAGAGATTTATGGAGGACTGAAAGGAAAAGTGTTAAAGTGGATGGAAAACTACTTGAGATGGAGGGAGATGAGAACGGTAATAAGGGATGCAAAGTCGGACTGGTTGGTGGTGGAGAGTGGAGTCCCACAAGGCTCAGTGCTGGCACCAATACTTTTCCTTGTATATATTAATGACATGCCAGCGGGAGTAAACAGTTATATTAATTTGTTTGCGGATGATGCGAAGTTGTGTAGGTGTGTGAAGAGTGAAGAAGATTGTGAAATTTTACAGGCAGATCTGGATAAGATTTGGGAGTGGAGCAAGAGATGGCAAATGGAATTTAATCTGAGCAAAAGTCATGTGATGGAGAAGGGGAAGAGTGGAAGACGGCCAAGAGGGTCATATAAAATGGGTGAAGAAGTAGTGTTGAAAAAGGTGGAAAAGGAAAAGGATTTAGGAGTGATAATACAAGACCATGGGCAGTTTGAGGCTCATATTGATAAGATGTTTGGAGAAACGTATAATTTGATAAGAAATATTGTATTAGCCTTCCATTATATGGATAACGATATGATGAAGAAATTAATTAGTACGGTAATTAGACCAAGATTGGAATATGCTGGAGTGGTTTGGTCCCCTTATAAAAAGAAGCATATAAGGAAGTTGGAGAGATTGCAGAGAATGGCAACAAAAATGGTTCCGGAATTGGCAGAAATGACCTATGAGGAGAGATTAAAAGAAATGAATTTGCTTACCTTGGAACAAAGAAGAGAAAGAGGAGATTTAATACAGGTTTATAAACTGTTGAACGGACTGGATGAAGTGGATAATGAGCAAATGATGTTGAGAGAGAAAACTTAAATAGAACTACGAGATCGCATAGTAAAAGATAGCCAAGGAATATGCTTGAAGGATGTGAAGAAATATAGTTTCCCACAAAGATGTGTGGAGGTATGGAATGGTTTGAGTGAGGAGGTGGTGTCAGCAAGGAGTGTGCATAGTTTTAAAGGAAAGTTGGATGTGTGTAGATATGGAGACGGGGCCACACGAGTATGATACCCAGGCTTTTATTTATTTAGTATTACTGGCTTTTTTTTTTTTTCATTGTGAACCACGGATCCGGTCAAACCTTCAAACACGTAGTCAATAAATTTGTTTCTGCAACTTCCTATCTTTTTATTATTTATTGCACTGAACTCATAATGCATTCCTTTGTTGAGAGGGTATTCTCACACGTCACTAATGTAAAAACTAAGGCCAGAAACAGATTAAGCACTAGTTTCGAATCTATTTTAAGAGTTCGGACGCACTTACACAGCAAAGAAATCTGCTGTCGTAACTTCAAAGTCACAGAGAAAATGCAAGCACTTTTCACAAGCCAGATGTACCGCAGCACAGAGAAGGTAGCAAGTGGAACAGTACAGGTAGACGAACAGGCGGCAAATACCTCAGTAGCTTCAGATGAAGGAGATTCCTTCGAAGAAATTCTCACGATTGAATATTAAAATTACAGGTATGTAGAAATTTATAGGTGTACTAGCTACTTAGGCCTAAATGTTGCTAAACTTCATATAACCCTGCAAGTCTCTCTCTCTCTCTCTCTCTCTCTCTCTCTCTCTCTCTCTAATGGAATTTAATTGGAATGCCATTTCTGAACACCACGATGTAAACCACATCTTTGATTGCTACCTTCAGAAATTTACTGAATTATTTGACAAGAACTTTCCTTTTATTATTTATTGCACTGAACTCATAATGCATTCCTTTGTTGAAAGGGTATTCTCACACGTCACTAATGTAAAAACTAAGGCCAGAAACAGATTAAGCACTAGTTTCGAATCTATTTTAAGAGTTCGGACGCACTTACACAGCAAAGAAATCTGCTGTCGTAACTTCAAAGTCACAGAGAAAATGCAAGCACTTTTCACAAGCCAGATGTACCGCAGCACAGAGAAGGTAGCAAGTGGAACAGTACAGGTAGACGAACAGGCGGCAAATACCTCAGTAGCTTCAGATGAAGGAGATTCCTTCGAAGAAATTCTCACGATTGAATATTAAAATTACAGGTATGTAGAAATTTATAGGTGTACTAGCTACTTAGGCCTAAATGTTGCTAAACTTCATATAACCCTGCAAGTTCTCTCTCTCTCTCTCTCTCTCTCTCTCTCTCTCTCTCTCTCTCTCTCTCTCTCTCTCTCTCTCTCTCTAATGGAATTTAATTGGAATGCCATTTCTGAACACCACGATGTAAACCACATCTTTGATTGCTACCTTCAGAAATTTACTGAATTATTTGACAAGAACTTTCCTTTTATTATTTATTGCACTGAACTCATAATGCATTCCTTTGTTGAAAGGGTATTCTCACACGTCACTAATGTAAAAACTAAGGCCAGAAACAGATTAAGCACTAGTTTCGAATCTATTTTAAGAGTTCGGACGCACTTACACAGCAAAGAAATCTGCTGTCGTAACTTCAAAGTCACAGAGAAAATGTAAGCACTTTTCACAAGCCAGATGTACCGCAGCACAGAGAAGGTAGCAAGTGGAACAGTAGCTACAGATAGACGAACAGGCGGCAAATACCTCAGTAGCTTCAGATGAAGGAGATTCCTTCGAAGAAATTCTCACGATTGAATATTAAAATTACAGGTATGCAGAAATTTATAGGTGTACTAACTACTTAGGCCTAAATGTTGCTAAATTTCATATAACCCTGCAGGTTCTCTCTCTCTCTCTCTCTCTCTCTCTCTCTCTCTCTCTCTCTCTCTCTAATGGAATTTAATTGGAATGCCATTTCTGAACACCACGATGTAAACCACATCTTTGATTGCTACCTTCAGAAATTTACTGAATTATTTGACAAGAACTTTCCTCGTGTCACCATTAAAATAAAAGAAAAACACCTTGGAAAGCCATACATAACTCCAGCAATAAAACAATCTATAAAAGAACGCAATCGACTACAAAAACTTTACGCTAAATGGCCTATAACATATGAAAATACATTTAAAGTATATAGAAACAGACTAACATCTATCATCCGAACAGCTAAGAACAATTATTACAAAAATAAATTAACAGAACAATCGTCTAATCCCAAAAAGACTTGGACAATTATAAATACCCTAATGGGGAAAAAAAACATTCTAGTCCTCCAGCTTCTCTTACATTCAACAATGATAAAGTTACAGAATCACAACACATTGCTGAATCATTTAATAACTATTTCACGGATATTGGTAATTCTTTAGTCAGTAATATTCCAGAATCCTACAACTATCTACCTGCTTCTGTCCCATTTTCATTTTTTTCTGGCTCCAACAACGCTAGTTGAAGTTAGGTCTATCATCAACAGTATGAAAGATTCTACACCTGGTCATGACGGAATCACTGCAAAAATACTTAAAGTAT